>NC_092154.1:23594286-23894286 GCF_045791955.1 Oncorhynchus clarkii lewisi | reverse complement strand
TAGCCCACTGTCCTCCAGGCAAGAAAGCCTAGCAAAGTTGCCTTTTGTAATTAGCTCACTGAAGTCTATTTGATCCTGATTTGTTACTGCTGTGACATGTGGTGCTTGAAGTGTTACTTTGCATTTTGAGATTTGCAACAGACTGTAAAAGCAATGTATGCTAATTAATTCACCCACATGTATAAAGACTGCCGCAAATGCATTTGATGTTTTGACATCAATCCATTTGTCACGAGAGTCACTTTAAAATTCCATATAATTGCCAGTTGTTTATCAGCAAAGACTTCAGACTGACAGTGTGAAATAGATGGAATATAATGGAAATTGTCTGGCCGCATGGCCTGTGAGAAATATGACCTTTATTGAGATGTTAACAGCATTTTAAGATGGCTCTTTACAAAGGATCAGCGTAATGGGGAAAGGTGAGAGGGTGAGTCATAGCTCTGAGCATATACCGGCACTTGCCTTTCCTCTCTCGCTCTCATTCCTGCAACAGCTGTGCTACGTAGACAGACAATCAGAACAGCACAAAGCCCGAGCAGCAGACTGCTTTCATCTCCATTCATTGTGCCCACTATATACTGTTCATACCATTGTCTGACAAGGTTAAATGTCATTTGTATCAAGTGGCAAGACTTACAGTACCACAATTGCTGGATTTCACTGGACTGGCTAGGAGGGTTAATTAACAGTACATTGGTATGCAATGTGTTGGGGGATGGAGGGGGCAATACTATCCAATATACAAATGACACGGTTTCAGATATTCTCTAACGGCCCGAGAATACAGTCAGTTAGATAATGTAGGAGGTGACAGTGACAGTCGGTACCGTTTAAGATTAGGGAGGACCATTTTTGTGAGCCTTATTTCTATTACAGCATATTGGATGACAGTAATTTATATTCCATTCACCCAGCTCAATGTAACATCAATACGTTTAGGCTATTACATGATACTCAAATTTTCCCTATGGACATCATGAGGTTGCTACAACCTAGCTTATGAATGAAAGTTTATAACATTGGCGAGAGACAAATTGGAGTTATCATGGTGACAGACAGTGTCACATTCAATACCGCCTTGCACACTTGCCTACATGCAGCTGATCTTGGGTGCAATCAATTGTCCAAACAGTTTCAACCAAGAGTAGCTGCTAGAACTAAAGCGCTAGTAAACCCCCTACAATCAAACAGTGCAGTGTACAGCAAGCAGTTTAGCAGTTACACCAGCAGACCCTGGTGGCAATACATTTAGAATAACTGGTCAGTTAAAAACGGATCAACTATTTTTCAACTACTCACCACATTTTATGCACTGCAGTGCTAGCTAGCTTATTCTTTCTCGATTAGATTAATTATCTGAACCTTTGATTGGGTGGACAACATGTCAGTTCATGTCAGTTCAAGTAGCTCTGATAGGTTGGATGACGTCCTCCGGAAATCGTCATAATTACTGTGTAAGTTTATGGAAGGGGGTGAGAGACAAATTGGAGTTATCATGGTGACAGACAGTGTCACATTCAATACCGCCTTGCACACTTGCCTACATGCAGCTGATCTTGGGTGCAATCAATTGTCCAAACAGTTTCAACCAAGAGTAGCTGCTAGAACTAAAGCGCTAGTAAACCCCCTACAATCAAACAGTGCAGTGTACAGCAAGCAGTTTAGCAGTTACACCAGCAGACCCTGGTGGCAATACATTTAGAATAACTGGTCAGTTAAAAACGGATCAACTATTTTTCAACTACTCACCACATTTTATGCACTGCAGTGCTAGCTAGCTTATTCTTTCTCTATTAGATTAATTATCTGAACCTTTGATTGGGTGGACAACATGTCAGTTCATGTCAGTTCAAGTAGCTCTGATAGGTTGGATGACGTCCTCCGGAAATCGTCATAATTACTGTGTAAGTTTATGGAAGGGGGTGAGAACCATGAGTCTCCTAGGTTTTGTATTGAAGTCAATGTACCCAGAGGAGGAAGGAAAATAGCTATCTGTCGACTACACCATGATGCTACCCCAGGGAGTGCTGTTGAGGCTACTGTAGATCTTCATTGCAAAACAATGTGTTTTAATCTGTTATTTGTTGACGTGAATATATTTAGTATTGTTTTCTCTCTTTTCACTTAAAAAATAAAATGAACTGAGTAGGATGGTACTTCCCTTCCTCCATTTAGGAACCCATACCTCTTATCACCTTTCTTCTTTTTTTGTGACAAACTTCTTATTGTTGTTATTTTTTATATATTCACTTATCATATTTGCATTTCATACTCGAAAGAAAAAAACATACATCTGAGAAATACATACTAAGATAAAGAAGAGTATCAACAGTTTGTACTATTTTGTATGCAAGGAAAATAAACAAAAAAGGCTCCCCCTCCCCAACCCATTCCCCACTTCAGTCCCCATCCATCCACCCGCCCGCATCCTCCCTCCCTGCCCAGAAATCCTCCACCGACCCGACCCGAAGAAAGGATGCCTCCCATTCCTTGCCATCAGTCCCCCTCCCACCGATCCACCCCGAGTCTCCCCTTACATTCTTTTCTATATACATTTAACGAAGTGCACATCAAACTAGCTAAGTTTATAAACTTGAATCCCCCCCAGACCCAACCGTGCACTCGTCTAAATACTAATAGGCTACCTTTGAGTTGGATCTGTCATGTGTGTCACTGTGGGTCCGAGAAGGGGGCAATTTGACTGCTTGTTTGTAAAAGGCAGATGTCAGCAGCAGCAGAACAAACTAAAATCAAGTAAAAATGAAACAGCATAGTTAACTAGTAAAAACCTTTAAAAAACTATATTTGTTCCGTTTGGGGTAATTGTATGGATGACTGCCATGCTGTTATGCAGAGGATTGATGATTGGCTAGTTAATGCACTGGGCAGAGTTGTTATTTTTTCACAAGAGATTTTTCCACAATATTACTAAAAGTGCAGTTTTGTAGCTTGTATAGGCTAATTAACCCTGAAATACAGGACAACATGACTCACATTAATTCTCACAACAGACAAATAATATGGGAATGGAAGTGTATATAGGTTGACCTAATGTCCTACTGTAGCAGCAGAGATCGGCCAGCATACGAATCTCTACCACACAATAAACATATGGATGAGAGTACACAGAGTAAGCCTTATACTTCCTATGTGACCAAAGTAGTCCCATGTAGCTCAGTTGGTAGAGCATGGTGCTGCAGCGCCAGAGTTGTGAGTTTGTTGCCCACGGTGGACCGGTATACAAAAATATACAGTCATTCTGGATAAGTGTCTGTTAAAATGCAAAGGTCAATAAAGCAATCCTATGCGAGGACGATGAAGAATACCTTGATGACCATATTAGTGAGAGCCCCTAAAGGTAAACATGTTTTCTGGTTTCATGTTTAATGAATTTCATTCACGGGAAGGACAGTACAGACAGTGTTAAGTTTCACTAAAATGTTTTACGTGTTAAAAATGTATCAATGCAGGTTTGTGTTTTACATTTTAGACACATGCAATTGACATTGGTCTATAATTTTATTATCATGTTGTATTTATTGAGATTTCACACTTGTCTTGTGAAACAAATAAAAAGTCAGGCTGCAATTGCTCTGTATCATTCAACCATACATTTTTTTTATTATGCTCTTCATAAGCACTTCATACATATTTGAGTAAATTGAAATTATCTGGGTGAAATGTCCAACATCTGTTCTGATCAAGCCAAGACAAATGTAATGGTAAAATGGTGAGTACAGTAAATTATAACTGATGACAATTACCTGGGATCGACAAAAATGATGTAAACCCAAAATAATATGTAGAGAGAACTCGTATAGTTAAAGTACTGTACTGCTATCACTTCTGAAGTCGATTCAATTACACTTGAGCTAATCCTTATTGGGGAGGGGGTCCGTTCAATCTGAACCCTGAATGCCTGTTATCCAGCCTTTGTGTTGATAGTGCAATGTTGAGCCCTGTTGGAGGGAAATGTCATAAAGCCCAAGGCTCTGAGACAGTAAATTGGGACTGTCGCATCAGAACTGTGTTTCCATCAGTACACTGCCGCAGCTCTGTGACTCACCTTAAACAGCTCCAGCAGGTCCAGATATATATTATTAATGATCGTCCAGTTGATATGACAGTAAAGAATATGTACCTTAGCAATAGTATAGGTTGGACTGATAGTTAATCCACAGGGAAGATTCCCCCCACCCATTGAAAAATGGATGTGTATTTGTTTGTGGTGTCCTGTGACTGCATGGTAAATGGATATTGAGGAGCCTTGTCTCTAGCTGAGTGTGGCACCTAAGGGGTTGACGTTCCCCCACCAGAGGTCCCTCTCTCTCTTTTTGGGGCCAATGCTCATTTGAACTTAAGTCATCCATGTTTCTATTTTTTTATTATCTGAGAATCAATGAATGATGTGGAGTTATACTGATTTAACCATGCTCAAGGGATTTTCCTGTCAAAAAATATTACTTTATAGTACTACTGATATAGATTACTGCATTGTTGGGAATTTGTTTGCAAGGTATTTCACTGTACTTGTGCATGTGACAATAAAACTGGTAACTTGAAACCTTAATTCAATCTAGACTCTCTAGACCTACAGTATGTGAGTTCTGCACCCTTTTGCTTAGTTTACAAAAACGTTCCATTTCAAATGTAAACTTTCATCATTATAGCTAGAGGTAGATGTGAATGGTGCTGACATGCATAGCAAATGAACAGGTTGACACTGGGACATTTCTCCTGAGGTCGTGTTTCCCCTCTGTGACAGATTATGTATCTTAAATACATTTAAAAACATAATTTACATAGTTAAACTAGGGGTAATATTCACTGAAGCTTTCTCCTGGGAGTAAATTGCAACTCACATTTCTATGCATGTTATCTCATAACCACAGACATGGGTTAAAAGCTAAATTAAGCAATACATTTTAATGAGGAAATTGAGCTAGTAAGTGAATTCACTGACAGAATTGTTGTAATGACAGAAGGAGACTATTACATAAATAGTTATTCATTTGAATGAACGTCTCTCAAAAAGCTTGATTTTCACGAATTCATCTGTATTGACTTCATTTACTTACTCTACATTTTGAGTCCCTATTTGCACTCAGTTGTGTCAACTTCAATAAGAAACTCTAAGAACAACTACCTGTAAAGGTTATAAAGGTGAGGAAAGTCAATTAAACCTTAAAATAATATCTCTATATAAATAAACAGAGCAGAAAGCAAAACTGAAGTAGCACCTAGAAAGATATTGAAGGACATAGCTAGATCTTGGACCTTGGACTAATAAGCCAATATGATGCCAATTTCATGACTTTGAACAGCATTATATCACAAGACTTATCCACATTTAGATACAGAAAGGAAAATTAAGCTACACTGTAAAATATATTTTTTTCTGGTCTAATCTTTGAAGCAGAGTTCTATGTATTTAGAGTAGGATGTGTGGATTTAGTTATCTCTGTGGTTATTGTAGTCATTTGCAAGTTTGAAAGGCACTACAAGATGAGGATTTCACACAGCTTATTCCACACCTATCAAACCCATTGCTTAAAAAACCCATGAAGAGAACCAGTGACTGGGGAAACTGTTTGGACATTGTCAGACCATGTCCTTGTACGGAATCGTGCACATGCAAATGTTTGAAATGTTTAAACACCCTGGAATGGAGGTCTCACTATTTTTGTTTTAGCTGGATGGCATAGTTTATCAGAAACCCCGGGCAGTGCTAACATTGTCATGATGCAGTGCATGTACAGTATAATATGAGAGGTAACATATAATAGATTAACTGCTCATTTCTATTTTGCTGACTGGATTACACTTCCAACATACCACCTCATTATTCTGCTTTAAAAATATATATGTGTATTTACCCTTTAGCATGTCCTTCTATGCATTATTTTCCCACCAAGGACCTTAACAATTAAATGGGGAACATTTTTCCTACATAAAGGATTGTGTAATAAATCTTCTCCAAATGGCTGATGTATGATATGGTGATGGAATGTTTTGGATTGTCTGAAAATATTGGCTTATTCAGAAGAACATTATTGGACATTCTGCTATGTGTCCGTGAAATAGATTATAAGATTATTTCGGTTTTATTATTATAATTGTTTACATTAAATGTACTGCATCATGTGGGTTGAATAAATAAATAAACGATGGTAGTGACTTCCCATGACTGATTATCACTTATTAACCATTATTTATTCATATTTACTTTAAGAAAATATTTAAGTTGTTGTCTATATTACATTTGTTTCATTTTATGACTTCCTTATTTAATTTCAAGTCATCATCTGATCTCTATAGAGCTGCTGAGTCCAAATTTGACATTTTTGGTTCCAACCACCGTGTCTTTGTGAGATGCAGAGTAGGTGAACAGATGATCTCCGCATGTGTGGTTCCCACCATGAAGCATGGAGGAAGTGTGATGTGTTGGGGTGCTTTGCTGGTGACACTGTCTGATTTATTTAGAATATAAGGCACACTTAACCAGCATGTCTACCACAGCGATACACCATCCCATCTGGTTGGCACTTAGTGAGACTATCATCTGTTTTTCAACAGGACAATGACCCAAAACACACCTTCAGGCTATGTAAGGGCTATTTGAACAAGGAGAGTGATGGAGTGCTGCATCAGATGACCTGGCCTCCACCATCACCTAACCTCAACACAATGGAGATTGTTTGGGATGAGTTGGACTGCAGAGTGAAGGACAGTCAGCCAACAAGTGCTCAGCATATGTGGGAACTCCTTCAAGCCTTTTGGAAAAGCATTCCTCATGAAGCTGGTTGAGTGAATGCCAAGAGTGTGTAAAGCTGTCATCAAGGCAAAGGGTGGCTTTGAAGAATCAAAAATATATTTTGATTTGTTTAACACCTTTTTGGTTACAACAAGATTCCATATGTGCTATTTCATGGTTTTGATGTCTTCACTATTATTGTACAATGTAGGAAATGGTAAAAATAAAGAAAAACCCTTGAATAAGTAGGTGTGTCCAAACTTTTGACTGGTACTATATAAACCTTGCGAACTACCCACACAGACCGAACAATGGATTATTGTTGTTTTTTCTGCGCTAAACTATGTAGAATAGTTGCCTGTTGGAAACTACAACCCCCTACTACATTGCAGAGTTCGGGCTTGATCTTATTTATCTGTAGAGAAACTGTGAATTGAGCTCAGAAAAAAAAAGTTATGAAATAGAATTAAAATGAATGAACCAACTTAAGTCAATTAGTCATAGAATTGTTTCATAACCTAAATGTTGGTTAAGAGCTTAGCAACTCTAGGGATGGGCACAGTTATTCAAATATCCAAATGGACCTTAGTATTCTATTATTTGCAAGAGTATTCATTTTTTAATAAGCAAAAAATATATAGGCCTATTGTAATGAAAAGGCTTTGCCTAAATGATCTATGTGACATTGCTACCTACTGTACAATGATAGTCCATGACATTTTAATAAAACAAGTTTCATGACAGTTTGAGTGCTTTCAATAAAAAAAAGACAAACTAGTAGCCTACACACTTTTCACGTGTGTAGCGTGTTATTGTTGGTCAACTAAAGCAGCACATTTTTTATGAATGCAAAATGGAATTACAATTACAGAATGAAGTTGGCTAAATGAAAAGTAGTAGGCGACAATGACCAACCAACAGGTAGGTTGTTGTTTAATAATCGTAATATGCAACACAACACGATAACAACACAACATGATAACACAACAACACAACATGGTAGCAACACAATATGGCAGCAGCACAAACACGGTACAAACATTGTTGTGCAGACAACAGCATGAAGGACAAAAAGGTGGAGACAACACATCATGTGAAACAGTGTCAGTACAATCTTAGAAAAAAAAGTTGCTATCTAGAACGTAAAAGGGTTCTTTGGCTGTCCCCATAGTAGAAACCTTTGAAGAACCCCCTTGGTTCCATGTAGAACCCTTTCCATAGAGGGTTCAACATGGAACCCAAAAGGGTTCTAACTGGGCCCTAAAAGGGTTTGACTATGGGGACAGCCTTTTGGAACCATTTGTTCAAAAAGTGTAAGAGTCTTTGAATGAAGAGATTATCATAAAACTCTCCATTTGAGTGTTTTTACAGCTCGTTCCAGTCGCTAGCTGCAGCAAACTGAAAAGAGAAGCGACCCAGGGACGTGTGCGCTTTGGAGACCTTTAACATAATGTGACTAGCAGAACGGGTGCTGTATGTGGAGGATAGGGGGGAATGAGGCCTAAGAAGGTTTTATAAATAAGCATTAACCAGTGGGACTTGCGCCAGTTATACAGAGATGGCCAGTTTACAAAGGAGTATAGAGTGCAGTGATGTGCCTTACAAGGAGCATTGGTGGCAAATCTGATTGTTGAATGTTTTTAAATGTTACCTTTATTTAACTAGGCAGTCAGTTAAGAACAAATTCTTATTTAGAATGACGGTCTACCCCGGCCAAACCCTAACGGCACTGGGCCAATTGTGCGCCGCCCTATGTGACTCCCAATCACAGCAGGTTGTGAAACAACCTGGAATCGAACCAGGGTCTGTAGTGACGCCTCTAGCACTGAGACCCCTGCGCCACTTGGGAGAAGTCTGGTAAAGAACATCTTGCCACTCAAGAGCACCCTTACCTGCCTATCTATAAATCATGTCTCCATAATCTAGCATGGGTAGGATGGTCATCTGAATCAGGCTTAGTTTGGCAGTTGGGGTGAAAGAAGAGCATTTACGATAAAGGAAACCAAGTATAGCTTTGGATATGTGTTGAGAGAAGGACAGCCATACTCCCAGTACTTGTATGAGATGACTACCTCAAGCCCTAAACCCTCAGAGGTGGGACATTCTTCCCACCGAACCACATAACCTTGTTCTGAACATCTCCAAAACAAAGGTAAAGGGCAGAGAAAGCTTGCTGGACACTACGAAAGCTTTGTTGTAGAGCGTTCAACGCAAAATCCAGGCAGCTGAGTAAAAGATTATCATCTGCATATAAATGGAAGAGAGCTTCCTACTGCCTGAGCTACCGTATGTTGTTGATGTAAATTGAGAAAAGGTGGGGCCTAGGATTGAGCATTGGGGTACTCCCTTGGTGACAGGCAGGGGCTGAGGTAACAGATGTTCAGACTTGACACATTGCACTCTTTGCGAAAGGTAGTTAGCAAACCAGGCCAAAGGCCCCATCAGAGACACCAGTACTCCTTAGCTGTCCCACAAGAATTGAATGGTCTACCGAATCAAAATCTTTGGCCAAGTCAGTAAAGACAGCAGTACAACATTGCTTTGAGTCAAGGGCAGTGGTGACATCATTTAGGACCTTTAAGGTTGCCATGACACATCCATAACCAGAGTGGAAACCAGATTGCACACCAGACAGAGAATACTATAAACATCAACAAAGCTAGTCAGTTGATTAACAAGTTTATCCAACACTTTTGATAAACAGGGCAAGATAGAAATTGGTCGATATCAATTAGGATCCCCCTTTAAATGAAAGGACGCCTTCCAAACACTGTGAACCTCCCCAGAGAGGAGAGACAGGTTAAAAAGGTAAGAGATAGAGGCTGCAACATTAAAGTATAAAGGATTTAAGCCATCTGAACCATGTGTTTTTTTAGGGTCAAGTTTAAGGAGCTCCTTTTGTGACATGGTGAGGTTGGACCCAAGTGCAGAAAAGAGATCTGACGAGGAATCAGCAGTTAAGGATAAACATAACACTTTACTGAGAAACCATGAGAGAAATATCACAGTGACACTGGGAAAACAACCAAACGCTAAGTCTCAAAAACTCACTCAGGTGACAATGCACACAGAACATCATTTAAGCTTCAGCAGAGGACAACAGAAAACACACCTCTTTTTAGCAGGGAAATCATAATGAATAAATAGGACACACCTGAGAGTCGTTAATGTCTATAGGAGGGTCTCTGCCGCCCTCTGGTGACAGGAGGAACCATGACAACTTTAGCACCTCAGACTCAATAACCGCCTGCAGGGAGAAGATGTATGGCAGGGAAAAAGAGGGAGGAGCATCAGGACTTGTCGCATTAGAAGGGCTGGGAGATGAGTAAGTGTTGGACGGGCAAGGAGGCATGGCTGAGTCAAATAGGAATCCTGACTCAATGAAGTGGTAATTAAAGAGCAGCCATAACCTCTTTTTCAGTAACAACCACATCATCAACATTAAGGGACATGTACAGCTGTGAGGAGGAGGGTTTATTCTCAAGGACTTCACCATTTTCCAGAACTTCTTGGGGTTAGACTCACAGATAGTGAACTGCTCCTTAAAGTAACTAACTTTGGCCTTAGGGATAGGCTGAGTGCAGTTATTTCTCATTTGCCTGAACGACAGCCAGTCAGCCTGAATATTTGTGTGCCAAGCCTTTCGCCAAATGGTGTTCTTGAGGTGGAATAACCAGATCACAGTCGAACCAGGGGCTGAACCTGTTTTCATTTCAAATGTTCAACTCAAATTTTCTTGTTAACAATACCACTGAAATCATTTTTTAAAAGAATGTGACAAATCTATGACAAATCTGGACAGGTCGTTTAACTGAGCAGCCATTTATGAGCACAGGGCATAAAACAGTGATCACTTCGGTCATTTCAGAAAACAACAGACTGATACCTATTAGGATTATACCTTATGGGATTGGTAATTATCTGAGAGATTTAGGGAGTCCAATTGTTTTAAGACTTAGTGAGTTGGTTTAAGCATGTGCCAGTTTAATTCACCTAGCAAGAAAAATTCAGACTTAGGGTACAGGGCCAGAGAGCTTAGTGCAACTGACAACCTGAAATGGTCCATCCATACAGACAGTGGGTGGGGTTATATCCTGCCTGGTCGGCCGTGTCCAGTTGGCCCTGTCCGGGGGTATTGTCAGACGGGGCCACAGTTTCCCCGGACCCTCCCTGTCTCTGTCTCCAGTGTCTATACTGCAGTAGTCCATGCTAGGAACAGTCTGTCCTTTCTGGTGAAATTCTCCTGTCTTATCTGGTGTCCTGTGTGAACTTTAGTGTGCTCCCATCTCTCTCTCTCTCTCTCTCTCTCTCTCTCTCTCTCTCTCTCTCTCTCTCTCTCTCTCTCTCTGAGGAAGAGGGAGAGGAGGACCTGAGCCCAAGGACCATGCCTCAGGACTACCTGGCTTGATGACTCCTAGCTGTCCCCAGTCCACCTGGTCGTGCTGCTGATCCAATTTCTGCTGTTTTGACTGGGGCTATGGAACCCTGACCTGTTCACCAGACGTTCTACCTTGGCCCGGACCCTCTCTCTTTCCCTCCCACTCTCTCTTTTTCCTAGCCACCGTGCTTCTACATCTGCATTGCTTACTGTTTGGGGTTTTAGGCTGGGTTTCTGTACAAGCACTTTGAGACATCTGCTGATGTAAAAAGGACTTTATAAATACATTTGATATGATTAAACACTGGTCACTTTAATTAATGTTTGCATACTGTTTTACCCACTTCATAAGTATTTACTGTATTCTAGTCAAGGCATCCTATATACACTACAGGTCAAAAAATGAAGAACACTTACTCATTCAAGGGTTTTTCTTTATTTTTACTATTTTCTACATTGTAGAATAATAGTAAAGACATCAAAACTATGAAATAACACATGGAATCATGTAGTAAGCATTTATTTTTAAACAAATCAAAACATATTTTATATTTGACATTCTTCAAATTGCCACCCTTTGCCTTGATGACAGCTTTGCACACTCTTGGCATTCTCTCAACCAGCTTCATGAGGTAGTCACCTGGAGTGCATTTCAAATAACAGGTGTGCTTTCTTAAAATTAAATTTGTGGAATTTCTTTCCTGCTTTGAGCCAACCAGTTGTGTTGTGACAAGGTAGGGGGGGTATACAGAAGACAGCCCTATTTGGTAACAGACCAAGTCTACATTATGGCAAGAACAGTAAAAATAAAGAAAAACCATTGGTGTGCACCATACAGGTGCTGTACACACCTTTTCTATTCAGAAATGAGTCCATAATGTCTATACACACCATCATATACATATACAGTATATTTATATTCCAGACTCTGACATTACTCCTTCTAATACTTATATATTTCTTAATTCCTTTCTTTACATTTTTGGGGATTTACACGTGTTGTTTTGTATTGTTAGGTATTACTGACTGCACTGTTAGAGCTTGGAGCATAAGCATTTCGCTACACCCACGATAACGTCTGCAAAATACGTGTACGCGACAAATAACTTTTTATTTGACCAACACATCTGGATTGAAGCTGTGAACCCACACTTTCAATTGATACATTTTAGGTAATAAGCTCCTGGTGTTAATGTGCTGAAAACCCAGGCTTTTACGAGAGAAGAAATCAGTGAAGCAGACATCATCAGAGCACAAGTCAGAATTGGGTCTTGCAACAGCAGATGGGCCAGGGTGTACATGCACATTTCCACATATCCTCAGCAGTAATACAATCAGGGCACAGCAGAGGAAAGGGAGAGCTTCGCATTGTTGATTTTTATGACATTTGAACGTGCATCAGATGGCAACAAGATGTTGTATAGCAATTTCATCAGGTAACAAAAATACAAAGCCGGCGAGAGAGGGATAGAATAGGATGGGAAGCCAAGTCTGTGTAACCAATAGAGAGTTAGAGTCGTGAACGTGGGAACAACATTGTCTGTCCCACGGTCCCATAAATGAGAAAGTTCATATTCAACAAAATGCGAAGGAGTCATTGAGAAAATAGCACAAAGTACAATAACAAATTTGAATGGCTTGGAGCTAGTCATAGCCAGTTTAAAGAGTTACTTGCCCAAACAAAATAATATGAGAAAGTAGTCCTGTTGGTTCCAGACATGGTGCACTGGTACTGCTTGACATGCGGTAGAGAGAGAACAGTCTATGGCTTGGATGGCTAGAGTCTTCTACAATTTTTTTGCCCTTCTTCTGACACTGCCAGGTATAGAGGTCCTGGATGGCAGGGAACTCGGCCCCGGTGATGTACTGGGCCTAACTCACCACCATCTGTAGTGCCTTGCTGCCCGGTGACCTGCAGTTGCCGTACCAAGCGGTGATGCAGCCAGTTCATGCTCTCAATCATGCATCTGTAGAACTTTTTGAGGATCTCAGAGCCCATGCCAAATCTTGTCAGCCTCCTGAAGGGGAAGAGGTCCTGTCATTCCCTCTTCACATCTGTGTGGGTGTATGTGGACCATGTTAATTCCTTAGTGATGTGTACACTGAGGAACGTGAAGCTCTCGACCCACTCCACTACAGCCCCATCGATGTGGATGGGGACGTGCTCACTCCTTCATTCCCTGTAGTCCACGATCAGCTGCTTTGTCTTACATTTGAATTTTGTCGTCAGTGATCAGTCCAACCACCGTCGTGTCATCAGCAAACTTGATGATGGTGTTAGAATCATGTGTGGCTGCACAGTTGTGGGTATACAGGGAGTACAGGAGGGGGCTAAGCAAACACCGAAGAGGGGCCCCAGTGCTGATGGTCAGCTTCACAGATCCTACCCTCACTGCCTGGGGAAGGCCTGTCAGGAAGTTTAGGAAACAGTTGTAGAGGGAAGTGTTCAGTCGCAGGGTTCTGAGCTTAGTGATGGGCTTGGAGGGGACTATGGTGTTGAATGCTGAGTTGTAGTCAATGAATAGCATTCTTACATAGGTATTCCTTTTTTCCGGGTGAGGGAAGTGTGGAATGTAATAGAGATTGCATCATCTGTGGATCTGTTGGGGCGGTGTTCAAATTGGACTGGGTCCAGGTTGTCTGGGATGATGGTGTTGATGTGAGCCATGACCAGTCTTTCAAAGCATTGTATGGCTATTGACATGACTATATATGTGATAGTAATTTAGGCAGGTCACCTTTTGTTTAAAAGACAGCATTGAAGTATTCATTATTGGCATTCCCATTGTGAAGGTACTTGAGTCCCTGAGTGACACGCTGAATGCATTTGTCAATAAAGCTCACATCAGGCAAGAGGAAGCATCTTCCAAGGTGGCGTATGAGCATGTTTCTTACTGAATACCAATTAATGGGATGAGAGAAAAATAAATATAAACATCTAAACATTTCATATAACTTCCTTTCCTGTCATTTTCAGCATGTGCTTCAATGTCTCCTCCAATCTTTGATTCATCTTTCCCCATGCCAAACTCAATAACAGATGGGGTGGCTTTGAGGATTATCTGCACTCTCGGTTAAATGGACCATCACATCTTACCATGTGTGTTCCCACCTCTCCCTTAGGCATACAGATGGCATAGCGAGAGCACACACCTCACAGCCTAGAATGTTGCTGCACATCCCATTTCCCCATGGATTCACCCAAGGGCTCTGAGAGCAGCGTTAGAACACCAACGTGATCTTGTGCTATCATGCAAACACCTGCCTCCATGCTGAATTGATTTTACTGGTAGCTCCATTCGCTTTGAAATCAATTGACTCATCTCAGATATCTAGTACACTGTATACACCACGGTTCAAAAGTTTGAGGTCACTTAGAAATATCCTTGTTTTTGAAAGAAAAGCAAATGTTTTGTCCATTAAAACAACATCGAATTGTACAGACCCATTTCCCTTTTGAATGTGGATAGAAAATTGCTTTCTAAAATTCTAGCCACTTATTGTGAAACAATGTCAGGCGAGTTCTTAATGTAATTCAAGCCTACCAACGAAGTGCTATGGATGGCCTTGTGCTCTCCCTAGATGCTGAGAAAGCATTTGACCGTGTGGAGTGGTCTTACCTATTCTTTGCTCTGACTAAATTTGGTCTAGGGGAAAACTTTATAAAATGGGTGAAAGTTTTAAATGATGGCTTAGGCCTTAGGCTGCTGTCCTCACAAATGGGCTAAGGTCAAATAGCTTCTCTCTACACAGAAGTACCAGACAGGGCTGTCCTCTGTCCCCTCTCTTATTTGCACTTGCTAGCCCCGAGACTTCAATTCCATCTCTTGTTAATATTATTGAATTATTCAGCAAATTCTCAGGCTAAAAGATTAACTTAACTAAATCAGAGGCTATGCCACTTGGTAACCTTCATTCTCCCCCCTTTCCTTTTAAATGGTCTCCCTCGGGTTTTACGTATATGGGTATATTTGTAACACCTAAATTCCAGCGAATGTACAGCGTCAATTTTGTTCCCTTGTGTGATACAATAAGACAGAATCTGGGGCGCTGGAACTCTCTTCCGATTTCATGTTTGGGTAGAATATCCCTCTTTAAAATGAACATTGTACTCTACCCAATCCAAATTATCCCAGTATTACTCTCCAATAAGGTAATAAAGTATGTAATTGGATGGCTAAGTTCCTTTATATGGAGTAAACGCAAGCCAAACTTCTATGAGTGGCTTGGATCTGCAATAATATCAGGTTCTATCTGTGGTGTGCCCACCTATGTTATATTTCTGACTGGATCACAAACGATGACTCCTCTAATTGGTTAGACATTGAGACTTGTCTTTCAAAATACCCCTTACAGGATATTTTATTTTTCAGAAGTTTCAAGTCTGTAACAATCACTGCAATAATCCCATTACACTTAACACACTAAAAGTATCGAGGTCAGTTCAAATTTTTGGGGGGAAGGTCCAAACTAACCTCTGCTCTTACCCCAATTCTTAACAACCCATATTTTGGTCCAGGACTGCTGGATGCTGGCTTTAACTTTTGGCTTAATAAGGGCATAGGCAGACTACATGACTTATTTGCTGATAAGATGTTATTGTCATTTGAAAAGATGGTTGAGAAATATCGACTCCCAAAGCAGAACTTCTTCCGCTTTCTACAAGTAAGACATTATATTTTGATGAGCACCACCTTAATTGGCAACCCTGATGTGTCTGTCATTGAAATAATGCTTTTTCCCCCACAAAGGAAAATGTCTATAAGTTTGTTTTATAATGCTTTAAGGTCCCTTTCTGCTGTTGACACACAGAGGGTGAAACAAGTGTGGGAGAAGGAATTGTCTGTTACTATTGACGAAGAGATGTGGGAGGACATTTGGAGATATGCAAAAACAGTATCTATATGTAATCGTACTAGAGCAATCTAGTTAAGAATAATACACAGATTGCATATACTGTATCCCCAAATCACAGACATGCTTTTCGCCCCTCTTCCTCTTCTCCTCAGTGTCTTAAATGTAAAACTGATACAGGCACCAGAACACATTGTTCATGGTCATGTTCCAAAATACAAAGATACTGGTCTGGTGTTCTGCAAGAAATTGAAAAGATTCTAGGGTTTGATCTAGAATTGGACCCAGTTTCTTTACTGTTAGGTCTCCCGAGTAGGCATGTGACTTCTGTGGGGAAGAGGAGGCTTTACAACATCCTTACCTTTGC
Source organism: Oncorhynchus clarkii lewisi (assembly GCF_045791955.1). Lineage (NCBI taxonomy): Eukaryota > Metazoa > Chordata > Actinopteri > Salmoniformes > Salmonidae > Oncorhynchus > Oncorhynchus clarkii. The sequence goes on along the minus strand of NC_092154.1, from coordinate 23,877,930 downwards.
AGCGAGGAAAAACATCCTCTTACAGGTTATTAGTGATATGGTTCCTTCTATTAAAGATTGGCATAAGATACTATTTTAATGGGTGCCTCTGGAATATCTAACATGTACATTGCATTCTAAAACAGATCAGTTCTACAAAGTATGGCAACCTTATCTAAATTATCTTGAACCTGAGGTATCAGCTATTATGCTGCAAGGATTCTCTTAGAATGGTGGTGATCTATTTATTTCAGAATTACACTGTACGTTCCATGTGTTGAACCTAAATTCTTAAACTGAGATTTTTGGTTTAATTTCTGTTTGTATGTTTGCTTAAAATGTATGTATTGAGAGACGCAATGATGATGGGGTGAGAGAAGCGGCTAGCGGGGAGAGGAAGATGGTCTATGTATGTATGTATGTATGTAGGTATATATGTATGCAGGTATGTGTAAGTGAGTGCTGTTTTTTGCTTTTGTCTTTGTTGTTGTGTCTCTTAATATGGGTGAAAATTGTGAAATTCCAATAAAAATAATGTTACAAAGAAAAAACATTAAATTGATCAGAACTACAGCGTAGACATTGTTAATTGTCACGTGTGCTCTCTCTCTGGCCTCTAGGTCATCAGGCTGCTCATTATCCCGCAGACCTGTCACCATCGTCACGTGCACCAGCGCCTCATGACACTCACCTGGACTCCATCACCTCCCTGATTACCTTCGCTATATATGTCACTCCCTTTGGTTCCTTCCCCAGGCGTTATTGTTTCTGTTTCATGTCTGTGCGTTGTTCGTGTTTCTTATTTTGTATTATGTTTAGTTTATTGCTTAAATCACTCAATCCCTGAACTTGCTTCCTGACTCTCAGCGCACATCATTACATTAATGTTGTGAATGACAATTGTAGCTGGAAACGGCTGATTTTGTTTTATAGAATATCTACATAGGTGTACAGAGGCCCATTACCAGCAACCATCACTCCTGTGTTCCAATGGCATGTTGTGTTAGCTAATCCAGGTTTATAATTTTAAAGGCTAATTAATGATTAGAAAACCCTTTTGCAATTATGTTAGCACAGCTGAAAACTGCTGTGCTCATTAAAGAAGCAATCAAACTGGCCTTCTTTAGACTAGTTGAGTATCTGGAGCATCAGCATTTGTGCGTTCGATTACAGGCTCAAAATGACCAGAAACAAAGACCTCTCTTCTGAAATGTGTCAGTCTATTCTTAAATGAAGGCTATTCCATGAGAGAAATTGCCAATAAACTGATGATCTCGCAAAATGCTGTGTACTACCGCTTCACAGAACATCGCAAACTGACTAACCAGAATAGAAAAAGGAGTGGGAGGCCCCGGTGCACAACTGAGCAAGAAGACAAGTACATTAGAGTGTCTAGTTTGAGAAACAGACGCCTCACAAGTCCTCGATTGGCAGCTTCATTAAATAGTAACCGCAAAACACAGGTCTCAAGCTCAATAGTGAAGTGGTGATTCCAGCTGTGCTGACCTTCTACAATAGTCATTTACAACATGAACAATGCCTAGAATATATTTAGGATTAATTTGATGTTATATTAATGGACAAAAAATTTGCTTTTTAAAGAAAAATACAAGGACATTTCCAAGTAACCCCAAACTTTAGAACCGTTGTGAGTATATATGCAGAAGTATGTGGACACGCCATCAAATTAGTGGATTCTGCTATTTCAGCCACACCCGTTGCTAACAGGTGCATAAAATCGAGCCCATTGCCATGCATCCTCCATAGACAACATTGTCAGTAGAATAGCTTTACTGAACAGCTCAGTGACTTTCAACGTGGCATCGTCACAGGATGCCACCTTTCCAACAAGTCAGTTTGTCAAATTGTCTGTCACAACTAGTAGCAGGGATAGAGACAGTACCAAACTGCCTCTGGAAGCAATGTCAGCACAAGAACTGGAGCTTAATGAAATGGGTTCCCATGGCGGAGCAGCCGCACACAAGCATAAGATCATCATGCGCAATGCCAAGCGTTGGCTGGTGTGCTGTAAAGCTCGCCGCCATTAGACTCAGTGGAGCAGTGGAAACACGTTCTCTGGAGTGATGAATCACGATTCACCATCTGGCAGTCTGACGGACAAATCTGGGTTTGGAGAATGCCAGGAGAACGCTACCTGCCCCAATGCATAGTGCCAACTGTAAAGTTTGGTGGAGGGGGCTGTTTTTCATGGTTCATTCATTTGTGGTTCGTTCATTCAATTCATTTGGGTTGAATTTCATGGTTCGTTCATTCAATTAATTTGGGATGAATTGGAACGGCGACTGCGAGTCAGACTTAATTGCCCAATATCAGTGGTCGACCTCACTAACATCAGTGGCCGACCTCACTTCTCTCATGTGGCTGAATGGAAGCAAGTCTCAGCAGCAATGTTCCAACATCTAGTGGAAAGCCTTCTCAGAAGAGGGGACCAACTCCATATTACTGACCATGATTTTGGAATGAGATGTTCAACGAGCAGGTGTCCACATACTTTTGGTCATGTAGTGTATCTCTGTAGGCATTTTCACATTGTGTTCTCCACCCCAAGGTGACTCCAGGGAAAACAGGCTAGTGTTTCAACTTTAGCATTTACACCCCAGGGTAATATTTTACCCAGGTTGAGTAGGGCATTTGCCCCGGGTTAGGGTTTTTGCCCATGGGTGAAACATAAGCTTGAAAACTTTTGTGTTGATCTTGTTTCAGGTTTTCTTTATGACAACAAACATCTACTGTATAACTGCTCAACATGGTCTAACCCTGTATAACACTTAATCCAATCTGAGACACACCATAACCAATTATTTTGTACAAATCTGCAGAATGAAAGAATTAGAGCCACAATGGTATAATGTGTCATATGGCATGGCATTATACAAACAAATATGTGTGTGAAATCATAATTTGATAATTATTGTTAATTAAAACATTGTCAAGACTCACCTTTTATGGGAATGTGTAGCTGCTGTCAGTATGTGAAATGTCACAGTTTACATTTCGTGCTTCTTTAACGTGGGTAACAAACATACTGTACTTACCTGTGGGGTGCAAAGAACACATTTTATCAACAAAAGCACAGTGTCAAAATGACCCAAGCTCATATTCGGCCCATTCCCTATTCAACAACGTCTGAATCGGAAAAAGCCACACTGCTCTGAATGATGGCAGGTCTGAACAATTTTATGATAGATTCTAAGAGTTATGACTTCAGGAGCATTTTTAAAAAAAAAACAGAGACAGTCAGCTCTACAACTAGCTTTCACAAAACAGTTTCATGAAAAGATTGTAGAAACTGAATGTACAGTGCCTTGCGAAGGTATTCGGCCCCCTTGACATTTGCGACCTTTTGCCACATTTCAGGCTTCAAACATAAAGATTTGAAACTGTATTTTTTTGTGAAGAATCAACAACAAGTGGGACACAATCATGAAGTGGAATGACATTTATTGGATATTTCAAACTTTTTCAACAAATCAAAAACTGAAAAATTGGGCGTGCAAAATTATTCAGCCCCTTTACTTTCAGTGCAGCAAACTCTCTCCAGAAGTTCAGTGAGGATCTCTGAATGATCCAATGTTGACCTAAATGACTAATGATGATAAATACAATCAAGTCTCCGTATAAATGCACCTGCACTGTGATAGTCTCAGAGGTCCGTCAAAAGCGCAGAGAGCATCATGAAGAACAAGGAACACACCAGGCAGGTCCGAGATACTGTTGTGAAGAAGTTTAAAGCCGGATTTGGATACAAAAAGATTTCCCAAGCTTTAAACATCCCAAGGAGCACTGTGCAAGCGATAATATTGAAGTGGAAGGAGTATCAGACCACTGCAAATCTACCAAGACCTGGCCGTCCCTCTAAACTTTCAGCTCATACAAGGAGAAGACTGATCAGAGATGCAGCCAAGAGGCCCATGATCACTCTGGATGAACTGCAGAGATCTACAGCTGAGGTGGGAGACTCTGTCCATAGGACAACAATCAGTCGTATATTGCACAAATCTGGCCTTTATGGAAGAGTGGCAAGAAGAAAGCCATTTCTTAAAGATATCCATAAAAAGTGTCGTTTAAAGTTTGCCACAAGCCACCTGGGAGACACACCAAACATGTGGAAGAAGGTGCTCTGGTCAGATGAAACCAAAATTGAACTTTTTGGCAACAATGCAAAATGTTATGTTTGGCGTAAAAGCAACACAGCTCATCACCCTGAACACACCATCCCCACTGTCAAACATGGTGGTGGCAGCATCATGGTTTGGGCCTGCTTTTCTTCAGCAGGGACAGGGAAGATGGTTAAAATTGATGGGAAGATGGATGGAGCCAAATACAGGACCATTCTGGAAGAGAACCTGATGGAGTCTGCAAAAGACCTGAGACTGGGACGGAGATTTGTCTTCCAACAAGACAATGATCCAAAACATAAAGCAAAATCTACAATGGAATGGTTCACAAATAAACATATCCAGGTGTTAGAATGGCCAAGTCAAAGTCCAGACCTGAATCCAATCGAGAATCTGTGGAAATAACTGAAAACTGCTGTTCACAAATGCTCTCCATCTAACCTCACTGAGCTCGAGCTGTTTTGCAAGGAGGAATGGGAAAAAATTTCAGTCTCTCAATGTGCAAAACTGATAGAGACATACCCCAAGCGACTTACAGCTGTAATCGCAGCAAAAGGTGGCGCTACAAAGTATTAACTTAAGGGGGCTGAATAATTTTGCACGCCCAATTTTTCAGTTTTTGATTTGTTAAAAAAGTTTGAAATATCCAATAAATGTCGTTCCACTTCATGATTGTGTCCCACTTGTTGTTGATTCTTCACAAAAAAATACAGTTTTATATCTTTATGTTTGAAGCCTGAAATGTGGCAAAAGGTCGCAAAGTTCAAGGGGGCCGAATACTTTCGCAAGGCACTGTAGATTCAGAAGATGTGGGGATCCTATATTTTTTTACCTCTTGTAATTACACATGAATGTCAGCAAAAATCTTAATACAGCATGGATTCAATGCACTGGGCCGTTATCTATATTGCTGAGCTATATCACTACATCTCTCTGTGGGGTAAACAGTGGTGTCCTCTGTGGTGTCCTCAACAGTTTTCAGTGAACCTCTACTGACATCATATGGTCATTGATAGAATGCTTTCAGTGTGTTTTGTTGGAGGTGGTGAAAGAATGCTGGTATATTTCCATGTCAGTCATTTAGCAGACACTCTTATCCAGAGTTCATTTATTTTCATACTTTTTTCGTACTGGTCCTCCACGGGAATCGAAACCACACTGCAAATAACTGCTCTAACTGCTACTAAGTGCTAAATGGAAGTTGATCGTATACTAGGTCAAATGAATGATCTGAAAGGAAATGCCTGGCATGACCTTCTTTGGTGTCCCGACTTGTGCCGTACCATACTGTCATTCTCAAAATGAGAGTAAAGAGAGCTGTCGTGTACATCTCTAACTAAGATCTTATGATCAATTAATTATCTCTGACCCTGCAATTGAAAAAACACACATAGTAATTAATTACATTAACATTTACCCATTCATATTTCTACAAAGTATTAAGGACAGTGCAACTTGGAACCTACACAGACAAGTGTGCAATACAAAGTCCTCTCCTTTGAGTGACCTCAAGGGGGCACTCTAGATACATCATTCGACCGATGCACCCAAAGAGAGACAAAAGTGAGTAATAGTTGCAACACTTTCAGAAACACCTTCTCCTGTGAAGGAAATCAATACTGACAGAAACATGACAATGAGTCACATAAGATCTTGTTTATAGAATGATATATAGATTGATTAACATTTATGGATATCTTACTACTTTGATAAAATAGAAGTTTCTGCAGATCACTCTGACACTCCCTTCCTTCCAGTGCCAAGGTGTCTGGCTGTAGAACTCTCTCACCTCCCAGACCTTGGCCAACTGACCTCTGATTGGTTGCCATGTAGCCCAGCAACTATGATCCTGATCACCAGACACATCTAGCCAATCAGCTCCATGCAATTAGGCTACCTGGTTTGGACCAGTTTAGGCAGCTTTGACCTTAGTCTCCTCAAGCTGCACAGAGAGAGCGGATGCTCCTGTATCTATTTGCTGCTCCTTTCACCTCTGGACTTCCCCATCCAAGGACTACCACCTGCGGACACCTTTCTTATGGACTCCTTTAGTGTGTGCGTCACTTCCCAAAGTAAGTGGACTTTGTGGAGCCAGAGTGACTTTGTGTATTAGTTACCTGTTGTATTCCTATGTAAAACCCCTTTATTACTTGGTCACTACTATTCCTAATTGTTATCCAGTTTATCTTGGTTAATATTGCACATGTATGTAATTTCATTTTTGGTCAAGTTTGAAAACTTTTACTGTTGGGCCAATAGTTACACTCTACTTGCCATTGAAACCATTGAGGTTTGATGGCCGCTGACTTAAGATAATTTACATATTCAATATGGCCGTCAAGCATTACCACATCCAATATGGCCACCACGGCCCTCGTAGCCTTATGTATATTAGTATGCTAGCGTAATTAAGCACTGAATGCTAACTTGCTACGCTAAGTAATTATAGCTATGTATGGGCTTATACTGTTTGCTATGTTATCTTAAACTGTTTATTATGTATCCATTTCATTACTATCATATTGCCTACTAATAGTATACCTGCTAGTATCCTTTACTGTGCTCCATACTAACTTACAGAATATGCTAGTGACCTTATAGTGTGTTTCCTATTAGCCTGTTGCTAATGCTTAACTGCCAAGCTCCTTAGCTGTTACTACTGCTGCTATAGCATACCTTGTCATTACAGTGCATTTCTATTTTTTACCTTAATTTAACTAGGCAAGTCAGTTAAGAACACATTCTTATTTTCAATGAGGGCCTAGGAACAGCGGGTTAACTGCCTGTTCAGGGGCAGAATGACAGATTTGTACCTTGTCAGCTCGGGGATTTGAACTTGCAACCGTTCGGTTACTAGTCCAACACTCTAACCATTAGGCTACCCTGCCACCCCATATAACATAGTTAGTATTATTGCTCCCAGTACTGCCATTGCTATGGTATTAGCCTCGCTGCTATTAGTTCCTCTTGATGCTATTACTATTAGCCATTAGCCTTATACTGTTATAGCACATTTAGAGCCGTATTATTACAGTGATATCCCTATTAGCTGTTATCCTGCTATTGTAGCACTATTGTCATTGTTACATTATCATGCCATTACTGTAGCTACATCTTTATAGTTATATGTAATGCATCTTCCTATGTCCTCTTCCATAGCTTCCACACTCTATCACGCTCTGTCTCCCATTCTCCTGCAATGCTGGTGTGTGTTGAGCCTGGCAATAAACCTGTGTTCTGAGTCATCTGCCTCTAACCGGGGACCTAGGACAGATGTTTCTTACACCTTGCACTGGCAACTCTATGCGTCCACCTCTTACCAGGTGGCGTTCTCTTTCAGTCACAATGAGACTGCAGCTGTCTATATTGTGAAGGAACAGTCTGGGATGATGGCTAACTTGAACTGATTTGAATGAAGTGATTTTGGCACATCTGTGCTGTTATTTACATTAGTTTGCTTTCGAGGACAAAAATGTTGCAAGCTGAAAGATTATTAATATTCTCTCTTACAAACATTTAAGTCCAAAAATCACACACAAAGTGCACATGATATCATATGAAACACAGCATATGTACATCTCCATTTCCCTGTGACCTCAGGACAAGCGGGCTGCAGTTTCAAAGACATTTTTTACAAGCTTTATTCTTTGTCTCCTCGAACTCAGATTCAGAGGTTGCCTAGCAACAGTGACAGTAACAGCTGGGACAGCCTTGATCTTGTTGCTTAAACCATTAAAAATAGGTGATGGAAGGTGGCACCCATGGTAACTAAAACAGAGCCAGAGTGCTCAGGAGCAGGTGTCTGTGTTGGCACACTTCCAGCCTGAAAGAGAATCTACCTAACTAAGCCACTCCCCAACTATTCATCACAAATGATAAACAAACATGTTTTTACACATGATCTGAATTTTACCTTGCTCATAGGTGGTAGTCATGTACAACTAAATACAGTGGTGTGTTGTGGCTAGGTTTTTCCCCAAAACATGTTTTCCAATATTATGCATTCTACAGAATACAGAATAATAACCATTTACATTCGGACTGATTCTCAAAGTGTAAAACACAGAGTGTACTGTATATGGCTTCAATAATTCAAATGACATTGTGCCCTTGAAATCCAATTTAGTGACTAAATCACAGTGCAAACCGCAAAGCCATAAAAATCAAGATGGGAAGGCTGTACGGTAATTGTAACATTATAGAGGTAATCCAGTGGTCATATCTCAATTACAACAGGATACGTATAGTTATAATGCAAGGGCAAAGCAATGAATTATACATGGGTTTCATAGGAGCTGGAATGCTGAGAGACGTGAAAGCAATAAAATGTGCCATGCCAAAAGAAACATTGACGTGCTATACGTCCGCTTTATTGACCCATTGACATGTAGAGATGGATATGAATTGTTTGCCTAAAGACAGACATGCATTTCCACGTTCATCAATCAATGGCCCATGAGGGAGCTTCCGGTATCTCTCTTCTAAGCAATTCAAAAAGATTGTGAATAATATCAGTGTGCTTGGCTGAAAGTCAAAGAGAATTTCTGAGGAGACAGCAGTAATGTTGATGACCAAGCAGAGGTTGGTTTTGCAGCAGACACTGCTGTGCTCGACAGATTTATCCTACAATCAACTTATTGTTGATTGTGCGTGCATGCTTGCTTGTGTGCGTGCGTGTGTGCGCGGGCGTGTGCACGCATGTGTGCATTCGTGCAGGAGCACAAATATTTACATACCTGTGTTGATGAGGGTGAGATGTGAGCATTTGATTCATTAGTGGTCAGATTACAGTAAAATACAGTTACAACATTACAGGCCAAAATCAACTTGAAACAAAATATACATCAAAACCCATGTACCTTTGACATATTTGAAATGATAAACATGTGGTTACATGGATAAGTGTAGTATAGTGTTCTTGGTACAGCTCACTCCCTCTATCCCTTTGCATGTGGCACTGGCAGATCTCTAGTTCCTCATTGATATAACACCATCCCAGGGACAACATATGTTGACAGATTAAGTTGCTGAGCAGCACCTGGTCAGTCTCTGTGTGTGAGTTGATACATGTGGCGGCGCCCACAGTTTCTACTACTCCCTGCTCTACAGGAAGTGCTGCAGGGAACCAAACACAAGGATGAGCTTCTCTTGTGGCCTGAACGGCCCTGAACGGCCGGCCCTCAATGGATCCTCTCATCCAGCTGTGAGAGAGCCTATCCCCACAGGCCTGGACATAATACAGTAACCACTCTGTGTGCACGGGCTATGGCCGCCAACTCAGCATTCTTATGCAGATGGGGGCCAACCGTTTGAATGGGCAGTGAACCCAGAGTGGGTCCAACACAGTGGGCTCCCAGCAGCATGGCTTCTTCATTAAGCTGGTCAAGAAAATGAACGCTTCACTTTGATCATGTACCCAAGTCCCCCCTCCATTCACCTCAAGCTATGCATCAGTACTGTACATGAAATGACACACAGTAGTGTAGGTGCTTCAAACAGGGAGCACAGCCTTTAGCCTGCAAATGTATTTCATCTTACATATGGAACTGCATAACTATGCCATAGCAGAAGGCCATTTTATGTCAGTGTTTAATAAGACTAGAAAATATGTAATTGCAGAAGTGTAGCGGAAATACCTGCAGGCTTATTGGACAATGGTGCAGTAAGACCGATATTTACACATCTCAATCTGCTGTCTTGCAGCATGATGGAGCGTTCCTATTTGCACCACAGTGAACTGTCTCTTTAGAAGTGAAGTAGCCCTTCATTGAGGTTGAACACCGCAGACTTTATCCTTGTGAGAAGTGCTTCGGATTCCTGCTTCTTGGCACTGACACTCATAATATTCTCCCTTTCTGATGACTCTCCCCCCCCCCCCCTCTTGTTAAACAAAGTAATTTGTGGTATTGCATTCACAAGGTTATTTTCCTGGCCCTAACATTGGGCCAGCTGCGGATCTTCTCCTTGACTCTTACCCAGTGTATATTTGTAAATCAGGAGGTGCCGGAACAAAAAGTGAGTGCGAGAGGGGTTGACCTGGGGAGGTACCAAAATACATAAGAAAAAAAATCACATTCATATTATCATCACAGTTGCATAGTGGCATAGAGCAGTAGAGTAGAGGCACTTGCAGAAGTTGCACACATGGGAAACATTTTTAGTAGCCTAGGGTCTAGGAAAAATTTAGCCTTTTATAAATGCATTTCATGGAATTCTTCAATTAAGCAATTAACACCCCGTCATGCTTAAGGTAATGTATAAAAATGCCCAGTTGCTTATTATTTTGTCTACCACGGCTAGAAGAAGAGATCTCAGTCACTTTGACAGAGGGGTCTTAAAGGAGCATCGGGGGTTTGAAGGGTGTGTGTATTTGAACACTTTCAACACTTATGGGAGATTCTGGAGCAGCGCCTGAAACAGTTTTCCACCACCATATATGGAATTTCTCGAGGAATAACGGTGTTGCATCCCTCCAATAGATAAAGGTTAAATACATCAATAAAAATACAATTAAGTTCCAGACACTTGGTGCATTGAAGCTGTTCTGGCGGCTCCTGGTGGCCCAACACCTTATTACAGTTTTTTTCAATCACTTTGGTGCAATTTTCAGAAGTATGTGGTACATTTTCAAAGCACAAAAATCTAAAAAGATCATCAACATGGCTCATTTTTCAAAACTCTAAACATATTTTCAATTGACGGAGTACAACAAACAAATTCACCAAGTCACTTGTTCACTGCACCAAATCACTCTTTCAATTGGGATACATTTTAAATCTAAGTATTCTGCTTTTAAAAATGAAATATTCACTTTACTTTTGATATGATTTTCTTGAAATTGGTTAACAATCACTTAATCAAACTGCTCAAAACTGACAACTACTGAACCAAAAGTATGTAGTGCCTAGTTAACCTATATAGTTTGATAACTGCTAAGGTCTGTAAAATTTTATATTTTCACCTCATACAGTAATGTATAAATTTGCCAAATCATATATGGATGTGGCTTTAAATATTACATCATCATTCTCCATCAGCCAGTGGAAAGAGTCACTGTATGTGCTACCATTTGGAATTATAGTGTAGAGTACAATGCACTGCTGAAATACCTGGTACACTGCTGAATACAATATATTCCACTCATTATCTGAATTTCAGTGAAACACTGTAAGCTAATGAATTTCAAGCAGCGAAACAGGCAATGCTGTATCAGTTGACAAGTCACGTAGGAAAGGTGATCTTGTACAATGATGCACGGGGGCAGAAATGGCATATAACACTCCCTGCTACGTTTTTCAGTCCCTAACTGCTTTACAATACCCCTATTTATGATGATTTGTCCTATGTATAAGGATAATGAAACTGTAAGACTGACATATTTCTCAACACACTCACATGTTTAGACACTATGCTGGTGTTTCCTTTACTTTGGCAGTTACATGTATGTTGTCTTTACATTGTTCAACTGAAATCTGATACAGGTAGCAGCTCTCTGATTTTCCTTGGTTTGTCATCAAGAAGGTATTTGGGTTTTCACACACCTGGGCTGGAAGTGTGACATAGTTTGGGGTGAACAGATTACTTGCCCTTGATTACTTCACTCTCTTCACAAGTAAATGGGGATAGTCAGAATCAGTTTTATTTGTATATTACTAAGTAAACTAAAGAATTGTTGGGATTATTGATAAAACAGCAGAGTTGACCTTGAGTATAGCCCCTTTGCTTCTAACTGGCTAGTGAATGGTGAGCATTGCTTTAACTGTATTTCCTTACATTCTCAGTGCATAGAAAAATGAGAAACATCCCCCTGTTGGAGCACCAAAATCAATACATTCTTTCTGGTGCGCTCTACACTAGCGTAAAGTGAACCAAGTAAAGCTTCCCATTGTCTCTCCCATTCAGACTGACCACTCCATAGGTCAAGCTGGAGGGAAAATATGCATTGTATGGAGACATGAAGGATACCGCAACCAAAAAGACTCTCTTTTGTGCGGCTCCATCTTGAACTCTGATCTGTGCAAAGAGCTGAAGTGTCGTATTCAGGAGAAATATTCAGAGCTAGAAATACAAAAATACTGTAGGGCATTGTGTGTGGGACACATCACCATCCACAGATACTAAACTTAGACCAATACCCTGCAGTGGTGATCTATTATCATGTTCCTGACTGAAACACTGCATTCAACATATCTTTAACTGGTCACTTAAGACCAGCTGTCAGTCCAACTGATTGGATTTACTTGGCAGTAGTGGGCCCAGTTCATTTAGTTTAGTGACTCGATCTCATCGGTTATCTCCTGTCATGTTAACACTAGTAAGAGATAGTGGCATATCACAGAACAGAAAGTAAAGTGTAGGAGTACAAAAACCTACTATAATGTCTTTCTACACGACGTGTTTCTACAATGCGTTTCTGCATAGCATATTTCACAACGTGATTACATACATCATTCAGAGATCAGCATGCAAATATATATTTCCATCTCAGAATGAATCAAATCAAATAACTAAAGCAAAATACACAATGATTCAATGTCAGAATGCCAACAGCAAATCAATCGAAGAGTCCCAGTGAATGGCCAGTGAATCTAACTTTGACAATAAGTAAGATTAATAGTAGGCCTTATCCACCCCTGAGAGATTTAACATTTCACTGAAAGGTCTTTAACCTTTATGTTAGACTAGCTAGTTTTTTCATCACGTGTACTAAAGTTATTCTGACTGTTCACTGCTCAATAATGCTTCACTGCATATTGTAGTATCTACTGCTTGGTTGATAATGACTACTTTATCATGGATTTGTTATTGTTTTCCAAGGACCACTGATAGCTAGCAGCTATCCCTAAACACATTAATACTATGCTACCCAAAATGTCTGCCCAAAGTATCAGGCTACCAGCTTTGATTTTGAATCATATCTAAATAATAGTCCATCATTCTGTCTGTCTCTTTGTGTGTGTGTGCGCATTTGCGTGTGTTTGTATGAATGACTTTGCTTCTGCAGCACTCTCATGCTGTAAATCCCATAAAAGTCCATTAGATCCTGAGAGACACAAACGAGCCATTACGATCTCTGATGATGGAGGGGGATGTATATCGCTGGGGACAGTAAGAGCTGGTTGATCAGTTGCTGCCGGTCGCCCCCCTAACCTCCCCCTCACATCCCATTTGTCTCCTAAAGCTTTTACTGTTTGTGTTAGCACAATTACCCCTTTCAGACCAGCCCCTATGGCAGCATGGGCGCAACACTTGAGGGTTAGATTTCATTTCATCAAAGCATTACTGTTTCAGTTGGTCTGAGGATGGCTTTATAATGAGCTGGGCTGAGATGGTCTCAGAGACTCACTCTTAAGAGTGCTTCATCAACCCTGCCTGTGTGTCCTCAATCAATCAATCACCTAACCAAACCTACATGTACATATTACCTCAATCAATCACCCCAACTACCTCGTACCCCAGTACACTGAATAGGTACCAGTGTAGCCTGTATGTAGCCTCGCTATTGTTATTTTATTGTGTTACTATTTTCTTTTGATCTATTTGTAAATGTTCTTACTTTATAACTGGATTGTTGGGAAAGGCTCGTAATTAAGCACTTCACAGTAAAGTCTATTCGGAGCATGTGAGAAATAAAATTGGATTTGGTTTGATTTAAGCTGCAGTTATAAACAGTCCCCAAGCAGCAGTGTTTGCTATACTACACAGTGATTGTTGTTTTAACCCGTTATGGAAAGTAGAACACACCTGCATGTTGGTCAATGGTGTGACCGTACTAAGGGGCTGATATTTGACTGACTTGCAATGTGGTTGCTGCAAAGGACCAAAGAAAGCAGAATGACATAGCCTTCAAATGAAGGGATGGAGTAGAACAGACAAAAACGGACAACAGACATCCACCAAAGGCGTTTACATGTGAAGGAACTGATTTGGCTCAATGCTTTTGTATTACATAGTAACTGGCAAGCCATTTTACATAATCATCCGTACACTGTACACTGTTTTGCCTGTTGTAGCACACAGCATTACAAGGACATCATACATGTGTACGGCATCCTCAATATTTGAGCCAAACTCTTGATGCTTGAGGACATCAGTTTTATCACATTAGAAGCTCTGCCACACAGACCCAAATTCAATCAGGGATGCCTGGCCATGTGTAATTAATATCTGATTAGACAGATGCACAGGACTGCCATCTCACTGATGGAGAGAGGGAAGGAGGGAGAAGGGAGAGAGATGGGGAGAGGGGGGAGATTATGAAGCAGGGATGTAGGGAAATGGAGAGAGAAAGATAGAAAGGCCCAGGGGAGGAAATAAGGAGGAGAGAAGGAGAAGAAGATGGCGCCGGAGAAGGATTGGGTGCCAGAGAGGATGAAATAGAAAGAGGGAGAGGGAGAGAAAGGGGGAAATAGATAGAAAGTGGGTGAAGTGCCCATGCAGTCACAGACCCATCACAGCTGTGTTGGCGTGGTTTGGACCCCTTCCTTTCTCTTTCCTTGTACAGCACACACACACACACACACACACACACACACACAGAGACACACAAACACACTGCACAGATGAGTGAACACAGTGATACGCACACACGCTTCGATCCTCACCAGCACTTAATTAGCCATCAGGGTTGGATTGGGCCATGCCTTCAGGACCAGCCCCCTGCCTGCCCGCCTGCCCGCCTGCCTGCCTGCCCTGTGCTGAATGCCTGGCTCGCAGCTGTTGTGATATCGATGGGAGGTTAAAACAAGAGCTCATCAGAGGGTCTTCCTGATGCCTGTCTTTCTGTCATTAGGGAGGGGAACTGTCAGTCTGTCTGTTTCTCACTGAGAGAAGGCTTCACACTCACAGTTCCTCTTTATTCCTTTGTTCATTATGATTCACCATGTAAAGAGACTGGCTGTTTTTGTTGTGGGGGGGGCAGAACCCTGGGATGGCTCTTTGAAAGACGAATAGTAGACGAGTATTGACATTTTCAAGTCAACATAAATAAGTGTTGAGTAAAATACCAATAAGAGTAATTGTATTGAGACAGATAAGATCCTTAGCGATATAAAAAACTATGTATTATGAACCTGTGTCATTCTATAACTCTTGGCCCATTCAGGCGGAACATAATTGGGGATAAACACATATCCTCATCCCAGTAGCTAGTATTCTAGTTTGGTAGCAAAGCTTCACGGCTAAATAAACACTGAAATGTTTGTTGGTGTTGTAAACATCTGAAAGGACTTCTCATGAGACATCAGCTCTAAACTGCTGTATAACGACGCTGCTCACCAAAGCAAAACCCTCTCTAACATTTTTACCACCATATAGGCGTCAGTATGACCTGTCCAGACAAAGACATTCAGGGAAGTGTGATGTTTGGAAAGTGGGTTTGACTGACCTACTTTGTTATTTATTTCTGTCTTTAAGTATTCCATCTCTCAGTGTCAATTTGCCAGAGAACAGCATGCCAGGATTCTTATTTGGCGTATGCCCCCAGCAGCTCCTGGTTTGTAGACACAGCAAGGCATTAGACACTAAGTATGCCAAACATTATGAACACCTTCCTAATATTGAGTTGCACCCCCTTTTCCCCTCGGAACAGCCTCAATTTGTTTTGTCAAATTTGTTTTGTCAAAAGCTTCCCACAGGGATGCTGGCCCGTGTTGACTCCAATGCTTCCCACAGTTGTGTCAAGTTGGCTGGATGTCCTTTTCGTGGTGGACCATTCTTGATACACATGGGAAACTGTTTAGTGTAAAAAAAACAGCAATGTTACAGTTCTTGACACAAACTGTGCGTGCGCCTGGCACCTACTACCATACCCTGTTCAAAGGCACTTTCCCATTCACCCTCTGAATGGTGCATACACAATCCATCTCAATTGCTTCAAGGCTTAAAAATCCTTCTTTAACCTGTCTCCTCCCCTTCAACTACACTGATTGAAGTGGATTTAAAGAAAGTGACATCAATAAGGGATCTGTCACGTCTACTCCCGCTCCTCCCCTCCGTAGTTCGACGTCGCCGGTTTACAAAACACCGGTCCTGGCAACCATCATTACGCGCACCTGTCATCAATCATTACGCGCATCTGCTCCTCATGATTAGGCTCACCTGGAATCCATTTCCTCTCTCATTACCTCCTCTACATCTGGCACTCCCTTAAGTCTATTCCCTAGGCATTATTAATGTTGTTCCATGTCCGTACGTTACACTTGTGTCTTACATTGTGCTCTGTTACGTTTATTATTAAACTCACTACCTGCACTTGCATGACAGCGTCGTCATTACAGAATACTGCCTCAACAAATGGACATCTACCAGACAGTCAACGAACAGGGATACCTACTTCGTAAGCAACACGACTAGCTGGCGAAACTGGGGACGGCTATGGAAGAGGTTCTTCGTAGTCTTCAACATCTCAAACACGCCTAAGAGGCATTACCTTCCACTAGCAGAGGATACTCTGCCACCAGTCGGCCCAGCGAGTCAGCACATCAGTCTATTCAGCATTCCGCCCAGGTCAGCAATGCTAGTTTGTGTCTTCCGGATAAATATGACGGAACCCCATCTAAATGTAGAGGCTTCTTACTCCTGTCCTCCCTCTATTTTGTGCATCATATGGGAGGCCCCTCTACCGAGAGATCAAAGGTTGCCACGGTTATTTCTCTGCTGACTGGGCGGACGTTGGAGTGGATTACGGCCATTTGGGAAAGGAGGAGCTGGCTAAGTATTAGGGGTTCATGTCTGTGTTCAGAGGTATTTTTGATCATCCACTGGAAGGCAGAGAGGGGGTGAGAGTGCCTACTCCAACTACGGCAGGATGACTGGAATGCTGCCGAGTCAGCGCTCACCTTCCGGACAGTAGCAGCATACAGTGGATGGAATGAGCCGGCGCTCCGTACGCTATTCCGAAGAGGACTGCGCTAGGAAGGCAAACATAACTGGCATGTTGTGATGAACACCTCTCTTTGGACGTCCTCATCATGATGGGCATCTGGTTGGATAACCTACTTCAGTAGCGACGGTACCCTCATCACTTCTCTCCCTCCCTCAGTGAACATTCTGTAGCAGAGCCTGAACCTATGGAGCTAGGGGTCACATGCCGCCCTGCAGTGGAGCGATGCAGACGGAGACAGCTGAGGCTCTGTCTCTGTTGTGGTCAAGGAGGGCTTCAGCACTGTCCGGTACGTCCCAACCTGGGATCCACGAGAGTAGAGGGACGGTCACTTGATCTTCCAACTCCTGGGGTAGGTGTGAGTATCCCATCTTCATCAGTTTCTGCTAAAACCTTTTTAGTGTCGATCAAGCTAGCAGGCTGTCCCTCATGTACTGTTGCTACAGCGTGAGTGGATTCCGGTGCCACGGTAAACTTTATTGACCAGACCCTTGCCGCCTCTCTGAACATCTCCTCATACCCGCTCCCCTCTCCGTTTCTGGTTCAAGCCCTTGATAATCAACCACTAGAATCCGGAACCATCACCACACCACTCACCCACACTGTGGAGTTCATTCATCAGGAAAACATCCCCTTCATCACAAGTGCACCAGCTAACAAGATCAGCCTCGGCCTCCCATGGCACCAACTCCATAACCCCACCATCTCATGGTTAAGGATGAGAATCATGGACTGGTCACCTGAATGTTTGTTTCCTGTTCCCTCTCATGTCGCAGCCCCTGTGGTCTGGGATGTAGCTGTGGACATTTGCCAGGCTCTAGAGAGGGAACCCGCTCCCACTACCTGTACTTATTTTCGGAGAGCGCATCTACATTCCCACGGGAATAAGGGAGCAACTGTTGACCTGGGCACACACAGCTATCATCGCTGGACATCCTGGGATCACCTGTACTCTACAATCGCTCTCCGAAAAGTATTGGTGGCCCACCCTGGCGCAGGATGTTACTCGCTAGTTCAACTCCTGTTCTGTGGATAGATTTTTGAAATCATGTCGTTTCAGCCCTGTCTGGTCTTCTTACTGCTCTCCAGGTCGCTGAGGCACTGTTCCTGCAGGTCTTCCGGCATTATGGCTTTCCAGAGGACATCATCTCTGACCATGGCCCCCATTTCACATCACGGGTATGGAGAGCCTTTATGGAGAAGCTCGGGGTCACGGTCAGCCTCACTTCCGGGTATAGGCCTCAGTCAAACGAGCAGGTGGAGAGGATGCACCCGGAGCTTGGGAAGTTCCTGAGGAGTCACTGCCAGGACCGGCACGGGTATTGGGCCCAATTCCTTCCATGGGCGGAGTACGCCCAGAATTTGTTACTTCACTTCTCCACTGGGCTGACTCCCTTCCAGTGTGTTCTGGGTTATCAGCCGGCCCTGGCTCCGTGGACCCCAAGCCAGACCGAAGCTCCTGCTCACATGAGACTCCAATGCGACGTCCACCATCAGAAGAATAAGGCAGACTGCCACCTCAGAGAGACTCCTGTGTTCCATCCTGGTGATCGTGTCTGGCTCTCTACCAGGAACCTCCCACTCCGCCTGCCCTGCAAAAAGCAGAGTCCCCGGTTTGTTGCAACATTCAAGGTTCTCCGGAGGGTCAATGAG
The DNA here is from genome assembly GCF_045791955.1 of Oncorhynchus clarkii lewisi. Classification (NCBI taxonomy): domain Eukaryota; kingdom Metazoa; phylum Chordata; class Actinopteri; order Salmoniformes; family Salmonidae; genus Oncorhynchus; species Oncorhynchus clarkii. The sequence continues at coordinate 23,859,276 of NC_092154.1, read as the reverse complement.
GTGATGTGTAGATTACAGCTCCCCAGTGACTACCGCATTCCACCTTTTATTCATGTCTCTCTTCTCAGGACAGTGGTTCCTGGTCCCCTGGCTGAGGCTGTCTCCCATGACACTCCTCCAACCCCCCCTGCACATCGAGGGAGGTCCTACCTATGCCATCAGATCCCCACTGGACTCCCGACGTTGGGAGGGTCGGTGTCTGGTGGACTGGGAGGAGTACGGTCCAGTGGAACAGTGTTGGGTTCCGGTGGTTTCGTGATTTCCATCTTCGCCTACCAGCCTGCTCCTCCTCCTCGGTGCCATCCCTCTGGCCAGCGTCATCCTGTGGCTGAAGCCGTGCGTCAGGGGGGGGGGGGGGGGGGGGGGGTACTAACCACCGGTTCTGGCAACCATCCTTACGCACACCTGATCCTCATGATAATGCTCACCTGGACTACAATTCCTCTCTCATTACCTCCCCTATATCTGCCACTCCCTTAGGTCTACTCCCCAAGCAGTATTAATGTTGTTCCATGTCCGTGCGCTATACTTGTATCTTGCATTGTTTTCTGTTACGTTTATTATTAAACTCACTACCTGCACTTGCTTCTTGTCTCCCAGCGTGGTCTTTACAGGATCATAGCTTTCACCTGGTTTCACCTGATCAGTCTGTCATGGAAAGACCAGGTGTTCTTAATGTTTTGTACACTTACTGTATATGAAATTACCAGGTGTTTTCCATTTTACTTTTACAGTTGGCAGTAAAAGCCCTCATTTAATTTCATTGCCTCACACAAACACTGGCCTACTTAACATTAAATGACAAATATAACACACTATCTCTCTCACTCCAACCCTCTCATCTCTATTGCTCAGTCTCTGCCATCTCTATCTCCCTTTCTCCCAAGGACAAGGGCTTATTTTACGTTTCAATTGAGAAGCGTGGCCATGGAATCACCATTAAATCTTGTGGTATGGAGACAAGTTAAACAATTACCAAACTGCTCCCAATCAGGATGTGATAGGTGTGGGGGGTAGGGACATTACTGTAAATAATTTCATTGGTAATTGAAAAAGTGGCCGTATAATGAGGTGCAGGAATTATGGTAAACTCTGACCCTCAATGTCTGAGTCATTAAATGTATGGGGAAAAAAATGATCATACTGTATCAATACCGAAAGCTTTGCCTGGAAGTTTAGAGGTAATGTAGACAGGTGACTTCATATGTATTTGTGTCTTTCCGTCACAGGTGACAGCAGAAAACATTTGCAGTGTGTGAGCTGATAGGAATATCAATGCAATCTCCACATGTAATTCCAGTATCCATCAGGTTGGAAACATTTGGAGTGCATTGCTGGCAATAGCTTTCATCATTGGGGGCAATATGTGTCTGCCTTTTTCATGTTATAGAAGTGATAGATACATGGACCAATGGTTGTCATTTAGTCTCAAAACTGGGTCTCAAACATACTGTACATACAGTACGCTTGGTGGTAACTTACACCACGCGTCACTAATAGGTGGGACCGCCTTTTCTAAAGAATGCATCCTAAAGGGAAAATCTCAATGTCATCACAAGCTTAGGTCCCTGACAAAATATCTGAGGCCCTTTTGGATGTGTTCACTGAGCGAATACAAATAACTTTGGATTTGGACTTGTGGCCCATTATAACATTCCATTCCCTGCAGCCACTGCGTGAGTGCCCGTTTCTGGCTGGCGAGAGTACAAGTGGAGAGACAGCATACAGTCCACCTCAAAATGTATTTTCATCACACATCACAATCCCATTGTCAATTACTATTCTCCAAATCCCCGTGACCTAGGAGCAGAGACATACATTTTCTATGTGTACATCATGTGTACAACTATGTGTACATCATTCACTATACTATACATATTTAACTGGTTTGGGGGCATAGATGTTGGTCAGACAATACAGTAACTAGGTACAGTTGAAGTCAGAGGTTTACATACACTTAGGAAAAACTCGTTTTTCAACCACGACACACATTTCTTGTTAACAAACTATAGTTTTGGCAAGTCGGTTAGGACATCTACTTTGTGCATGACACAAGTAATTTTTCCAACAATTGTTTACAGACAGATCATTTCACTTATAATTCATTGGATCACAATTCCAGTGGGTCAGAAGTTAACATACAATAAGTTGACTGTGCCTTTAAACAGCTTGGAAAATTCCAGAAAATTATGTCATGGCTTTAGAAGCGTCTGATAGGCTAATTGACATAATTTGAGTCAATTGGAGGTGTATCTGTGGATGTATTTCAAGGCCTACCTTCAAACTCAGTGTCTATTTGCTTGACATCATGGGGAAATCAAAATAAATCAGCCAAGACCTTAGAAAACAAATTGTAGACCTCCACAAGTTTGGTTCATCCTTGGGAGCAATTTCCAAATGCCTGAAGGTACCACGTTCATCTGTACAAACAATAGTACGCAAGTATAAACACCATGGGACCACGGAGCCGTCATACTGCTCAGGAAGGAGACGAGTTCTGTCTCCTAGAGATGAACGTACTTTGGTGCAAAAGGTGCAAATCAATCCCAAAACAACAGTAAAGGACCTTGTGAAGAAGCTGGAGGAAACAGGCACAAAAGTATCTATATCCACAGTAAAATGAGTCCTATATCGACATAACCTGAAAGGCCACCCAGCAAGGAAGAAGCCACTGCTCCATAACCGCCATAAAAAAGCCAGACTATGGGTTGCAACTGCACATGGGGACAAAGATCTTACTTTTTGGAGAAATGTCCTCTGGTCTGATGAAACATAAATAGAACTGTTTGGCCATAATGACCATTGTTATGTCTGGAGGAAAAAGGGTGAAGCTTGCAAGCCGAAGAACACCATCCCAACCGTGAAGCACGGGGGTGGTCGCATCATTTTGTGGAGGTGCTTCGCTGCAGGAGGGACTGGGGCACTTCACAAAATAGGTTGCATCATGAGGGAGGAAAATTATGTGGATATATTGAAGCAACATCTCTAGGCATTAGTCAGGAAGTTAAAGCTTGGTCGCAAATGAGTCTTCCAAATGAACAATGACCCCAAGCATACTTCCAAAGTTGTGCAACATTTCTTAAGGACAACATAGTCAAGGTATTGGAGTGGCCATTACAAGCCCTGACCTGAATCCTATAGAACATTTGTGGGCAGAAAGGAAAAAGCGTGTGCGAGCAAGAAGGCCTACAAACCTGACTCAGTTACACCAGCTCTGTCAGGAGGAATGGGCCAAAATTCCCCCAACTTATTGTGGGAAGCTTGTGGAAGGCTACCCAAAATGTTTGACCCAAGTTAAACAATTTAATGGCAATGCTACCAAATACTAATTGAGTGTATGTAAACTTCTGACCCACTGGGAATGTGATGAAAGAAATGAAAGCTGAAATATATAATTATCTCTACTATTATTCTGACATTTCACATTCTTAAAATAAAGTGGTGATACTAACTGACCTAAGACAGGTAATTCTTTACTAGGATTACATGTCAGGAATTGTGAAAAACTGAGTTTTGGCTAAGGTGTATGTCAACTTCGGACTTCAACTCTATATACTGTAGATTATGTTGATGTCAAAGTTAGATAACACATTTGGACAGGCTTTTACACTGAAGGGGAATGAACTAAAGATGAGACACAAGGACCAATCTCTGCCTACTGGCTCTAGTTAATTAGGACTACAGTATGCTAGTTGTATACAAAACAAAACATTACTTGAATTACAGTAGATGGCAACTAAATCATGGAAAAATTGCTAGATAATTGTTAGAAAAATAATGTGCCAAGCATTGATCATTGTCACGACTTCTGCAGAATTTTCTGAAACTGTAAGTTAGCAATTGCTAAGCTTTGATCTTCATTATAGCAAAACTGACCTCTCACTAAAGCAGAAACACAAGCACACCACCTGTAAATCTTTACCATATGGCCCCAGTCTCCAAACCATCTGTACAGTATGTTCTAAACATATAGGCTACTATGTCTACAACATGTCAAGAGGACACAATAAAGACATCACTTTGAAAGATGCATGATATTGATGCTACTTTCTTCTACGTTACTTTCCCATTGGTAATTCTGTGAAACTGACTATAAGCTAATGATAGCTGGCATGTAAGTGGAACAGACCAGACTTTCACTTGTTTTGATAACATATGGTTTATAGACGCTAGTAGGGGCCACAATCTCTGCTATGTTGCAAGGGGAGATTCAAACCTTCTGTTTGTGTATTACATGTCATGTCACCCTTACTTAGATATGTATATACCACATTATCACAAAACACATAAATAAACAAAGAACATGACAGCAAATACGTGGAAGTCTTCAATCCACTTCTGAACATGACCTTAGAAAGATCATTTTCAAAACCTCTCAGCCCCACAATTGTTCATGTGATAAATGCAACACAAATATGTTCCATTCCTGTATCATGATGACTACTGCTTGGTCTATTCCCTCCCCTGTTGTCTGAAACAAATCAAATTGCCTTCATGTCGTAGATGTTAGCTAAATGAATGCTGGTCGCAATTTTAATGTTCTTTCTACATGGTGAATGCCATATGCCAGACCAAGCCCGCTGAACCAATAGGCTTTCAGGCCAAGAGATGTTGGCTCAGTTTTGATTCTGAGAGGCTGTTTTTGCCTGACCCCCCCAAATCTGCATTGTGAGACAGAAAATATTAAATCACAATGTGTTTAAGACCAAAGCAGATCAGATGCTTGTATAATTCCAAGTTGTGCTCACAGGAGAGTCATTCCCAGGGCATACTGATATTGCTGGAGTACATCAGCTTCAATGTCAGTTCAGGGATAAATATATTTGAACAACAAAGGAGAGCGGCCCCAGAGAAACACACTGCTCACAGACAGGGATGTTTACATGTTGGTAAATATACAATTGGAAATTATACTGAACAAAAATATAAACGCAACATGTAAAGTGTTGGTCCCATGTTTCATGACCTGAAATAAAAAATCCCAGAAATGAAAATCTTATTTCTTGTTGTGCACAAATGTGTTTACATTCCTGTTAGTGAGCATTTCTCCTTTGCTCAGGTACCCACAAAAAGCTTATTTCTTATTTATGTCCCTGTTAATGAGCATTTATCCTTTGACAAAATAATCCATCCACCTGACAGGTGTGGCATATCAGGAAGCTGATTAAACAGCATGATCATTACACAGGTGCACCTTGTGCTGGTGACAATAAAAAGCCACTCTAAAATGTGCAGTTTTGTCACACAACAAAATTCCACAGATGTCTCAAGTTTTGAAGGAACGTGCAATTGGCATGCTGACTATAAGAAAGTCCACCAGAGCTGTTGCCAGATAATTTAATGTTAATTTCTCTACCATAAGCCGCCTCCAAAGTTGTTTTAGTGAATTTGGCAGTACGTCCAACCAGCCTCACAACCGCAGACCACGTGTAACCATGTCAGCCCAGGACCTCCACATCCAGCATCTTCACCTGCGGGTCTGAGACCAGCCTCCCGGACTGCTGATGAAACTGTGGTTTTGCACAATCAACAGCCTGATCAACACTATGCAAAGGAGTTGTGTCGCTCTGCATGAAGAAAATGGTGGTCACACCCGATATTGATTTGTTTTCTGATCCATGCCCCTACCTGTTTTTTAAGGTATCTGTGACCAAAAGAGTCATGTGAAATCCATAGATTAGTACTTATTCATGAATTTATTTCAGTTGACTGTTTTCCTTCAATTGACTGATTTCCTGTAACTTAGTAAAATCTTTGAAATTGTTGCATGTTGCATTTCTTTTTTTTCTTCAGTGTATATAGACTTTGACACATCCTCCAAATGTCACAGGAGACATGTAACATGTGCTTCTATAACAAACATGTACAGACTGCTCAGATCTGCTTTCTATGTCGTTTCAGAATGTGATAGAAACAGTCTATTGACTAAATCATCAATCATGGCTTCAAGTCACAGCAATGCTGATTGTGCTTTTTGCCATAATTGCCTGAATGCAGTGTGGTTTTGTCAAATCTAGCCAATCTCAAGAATGTTCTGTCATCCTATTGAATGGTAACTTAATTGGTTATTCTATAATAGTCTGAGAAAACTCAATCTGTGGTGCTTGCCCAGGAAACTGGGAACATTCCCAGAACATTAGCTAAGATTCATATTAACTTCTAGTTAGGGTTGTATCTAACATTAGGATGGTTACATCCCCAAACAATTGTAATAATGTTTTGACAACAATTATTATTACAATTATTATACATTTTTTAATTAAATATCCTTGAAATGTTCTCCTAACATTCACTAAAACTGTGTTCACAACATCTGTCACAACCACCACTGAACTTTCCCCAAAAGTTCTCATTTGGTTAAATAATTTGTGGGATTGAACCGACAATCTTCTGCCAGATTATATAACTCTCTGCGCCACCAGGGGAGAGCTGTTTGTTATTGCATTGAACCTGAATTTGTTTTTGTATATTTATCACCCATGAGTGCGTGGCCAAGCACGACTCCAACACCCTCATTAAGTTAGCAGACAACACAACAGTGGTAGGCCTGATCACAAATGACGAGACAGCCTATAGAGAGGAGGTCAGAGACCTGGCGGTGTGGTTCCAGGACAACAACCTCTCGCTCAACGTGATCAAGACTAAGGAGATGATTGTGGACTACAGGAAAAAGAGGGCCGAGCACTCCCCCATTCTCATCAACGGGGCTGCAGCGGAGCAGGTTGAGATCTTCAAGTTCCTTTGTGTCCACATAACCAACCAACTAACATGGTCCAAACACACGAGACAGACGTGAAGAGGGCACAACAACAAGACCCCTTAGGAGACTGAAAATATTTGGCATGGGTCCTCAGATCCTCAAAATGTTATACAGCTGCACCATCGAGAGCATCTTGGTTACATTACCACCTGGTATGGCAACTGCTCAGCCTCCGACCGCAAGGCGCTACAGAAGGTAGAGCAGTACATTACCAGGGCCAAGCTTCCTGCCATCCAGGAAAAAATGCCAAAGACTCCAGCCACCCTAGTCATAGACTGTCTGCTACTGCATGGCAAGCGGTACCGGACCACCAAGTATAGGTCCAAAAGGCTTCTTAACAGCTTCTACCCCCAAGCCATAAGACTGCTGAACAGCTAATCAAATGGCTACCCAGACTATTTGCATTGACTCCTCCCCACTTTATACGCTGCTGCTACGTGCTATTTATTATCTGTGCATAGACATTCTGAGCTTGTATTTAAATAGCGTATAACTACACAATAATACAAGTTATTTAAAGGAAGCTCTATCCAACTAAAATCATACTTCATATGACTTTCAATACGTGGGCCTCCCGGGTGTGCCACCAGAGACTCTGGGTTCGCGCCCTGGCTCTGTCGTAACCGGCCGCGACCGGGAGGTCTGTGGGGCAACGCACAATTGGCATAGCGTCGTCCGGGTTAGGGAGGGATTGGCCGGTAGGGATATCCTTGTCTCATCGCGCACCAGTGACTCCTGTGGCGGGCCGGGCGCAGTGCACGCTAACCAAGGTTGCCAGGTGCACAGTGTTTCCTCCGACACATTGGTGCGGCTGGCTTCCGGGGTTGGATGCGTGCTGTGTTAAGAAGCAGTGCGGCTTGGTACGGGTTGTGTATCGGAGGACGCATGACTTTCAACCTTCGTCTCTCCCGAGCCCGTACGGGAGTTGTAGCGATGAGACAAGATACTAGCTACTAACAATTGGATACCACGAAATTGGGGAGAAAAATAAAAAATAAAAAAAACTTTCAATACCTGACGAATTAAGAAAACCTTAAAATGCAGAGTTACAAGTACACAGCATATGGAATGGAAGCATTTTAATAACTCAGAAATGGTGTCCACAGCTATCTCCTGGTGGCGCAAAGGGTTAATGCTCCGGCTGCAAATTAATCATTTACATTTCAGTCATTTATCAGATGCTCTTATCCATAACAACTTTCAGTATTGAGTGCATATATTTTCATACTGGTCCCCATTGGGAATCAAACCCACAACTTTGGCATGGTATGTGCCCTGCCCTGCCAACTGAGCTACACGGGACAGCATGAACCCATTGCGGCCGTCAAAGGCCTTTCTATAAATACTATATTGGCCCCGAACAACCTTGTTGTTCTAACAATAATACTGTATTTCTGTCAATATCGCAGTTTACTCGTTAACAACCTGTTGTCATGTTCGCGTGGTAGTTGTCAACCAGAAACCGGAAATCAGGGTATGCTGTCATTTTATACATATTTTTTTAATTACTTCATTCCTCAAACTTTCAACTTTTCACTGTGGAAGTGACTGTATCTTGGTTACTGATATGGATTCTGAGACATCCTTGCACCTTGAAAGTAATGATTTCGAGGTGAGTGAAATAAGTAAACAGCAGATATATGTTTGGCGTTGTCGATGTTTGATTCTGTGAAACTTGGGGAATAGCTCTAAGATTAGCTAATTCTGTCATGATCACTTTGTTGGTACAAGCGAGCAATAAGCAGTGGAGCAGGAGCTCAAATGATTGCTTTCTGTCTCATGGAAATAGTTGCAGTTTTATATCTGTATATAGTCGGCTAACTAGCTGGTTGTTTTGTCTTGTTTCTACCAATGTAATACATATGGAAACAGCTCAAGCTGCTTGCTAGAGCTCGCTAGCTAGCTAGTCTGTCAGGCAAGCGTTTTGTGTTGAGGTAATTTGGGCTGTGCTCGTGAAGCGTCAATCTCAGCTGACATTTTCAGTAGCTAGCCATACAGACAACCAGCTAACTAGCCACCAAAATGGAGATTAGAGTAATTTGTGTTATCTGTTAGGCTTAGGTGATGGTTTGCCATGTTTGCTAGGTACAGATATTCATAGACTATACTGTCTTGTTTTCCTATTATTTGCCAGCTTAGCTGTCTTGTTAGGGTATATGCCCGCGCAGTGGAGCTCATATGATATTGTGTTGCAGTGATACACTACATGTCCAAAAGTAAGTCGGCACCTGGGCATTAATATGGAGTTCCCCTATGCTGCTATAACAGACTCCACTCTTCTGGGAAGGCTTTCCATTAGTGAGGTTGGGCACTCATCCCAAAGGTGTTCGATGGAGTTGAGGTCAGGGCTTTGTGCAGCCCAATCAAGTTCTTCCACACCGATCTCGACAAACCATTTCTGTATGGACCTCGCTTTGTGCATGGGGGCATTGTCATGCTGAAACAGGAAAGGGCCTTCCCCAAACTGTTGCCTCAAAGTTGGAAGCACAGAATCTCCTAGAATGTCACTGTATGCTGTAGCGTTAACATTTCCCTTCACTAAAATGAAGGAGCCTAGCCTGAACTAGGAAAAACAGACCCAGACCATTATTCCTCCTCCACCAAACTTTCGAGTTGGCACTGTGCATTGGGGCAGCTAGCGTTCTCCTGGCATCCGCCAAACCCAGATTTTTCTGTCGGACTGCCAGATGGTGAAGTGTGATTCATCACTCCAAAGAAGTCGTTTCCACTGCTCCACAGTCCAATGGCGGCGAGCTTTACGCCACTCCAGCCAACGCTTGGTATTGCACATGGTGATCTTTGGCTTGTGTGCGGCTGGTCGGCCATGGAAACTCATTTCATGAAGCTCCCGACAAACAGTTATTGTGGTGATGTTGCTTCTAGATTTCCACTTCACAATAACAGCACTTACAGTTGACTGGGGCAGCTCTAGCAGGGCAGAAATGTGACAAACTGACATGTTGGAAAGGTGGCATGCTTTGACAGTGCCACTTTGAAAGTCACTGTGCTCTTCAGTAAGGCCATTCTACTGCCAATGTTTGTCTATGGTGATTGCATGGCTGTGTGGTCGATTTTATACACCTGTCAGCAATGGGTGTGGCTGAAATTGCCCAAATCCACTAATTTGAAGGGGTGTCCACATACTTTTCTATATATATAGTGTATTTTCTTACATAGCCTGCTAACATGTTGCTTGTTTTGTCCTATTTCTACCAATGCAATTAATTTGGAAACTGCCTCAGCTCACATTTTACTGCACATATCCGGTGTATGTGACAATAAAAAAATATATAATAACAAAATGTTTTAAATGATCAGCAAACTGTTAGACAATAAAACAAGAGTTGATTGGAGGCAAAAGCTTCGCTCGCGACGCTGTCGCTTGATCAACTCTATCCCTCCCTACAAAGACAACCAGCAAACTATGCCCATCGAAATAGATGAAATAGTATTCTAAGCCTGTTTGGCTAAATTGTACAATGTCATCTTTGTAATGTTTTACTTTCAACATCATATGTAAATAAACAACACTTGAATCTGTAAAACGATAGTGTTGAATCTTACCATCTATGAAAAGTCATCTGACCATGGTTCTTGAAGTGTGTGTACCCTATGTAGCATTTACAGTAATAATCTGATCCATCTATGAACATATTCACAAATGTATTTTTCTGTACTCTATCCTGTCTGATTATCCATCATCATGAACTGAGAAACTGTGTGTGTGTGTGTGTGTGTGTGTGTGTGTGTGTGTGTGTGTGTGTGTGTGTGTGTGTGTGTGTGTGTGTGTGTGTGTGAGTGTGCGTGTGTGTGATTAAGAGTGAGTGAGTGTGTGTGGAATGGGAGGCGTGTAATTGTATCACACACTGTTTTATGGAAATCCCTAAGAGGTGATTATTAGGGAGAGAATATGTGTATGGTTGAGAAAAAAGTAGAGGAAGGATTTGAGAGACAGCGTGAGAGGGAGAGAGAAAGATGATGTTCCTGACCACAATTGTATCCTATTTGTTATTCTGCCTCTCTCTCTCTCTCTCTCTCTCTCTCTCTCTCTCTCTCTCTCTCTCTCTCTCTCTCTCTCATTTTTACATTTAGCAAACACTCTTATAGTTAGTGCATTCATCTCAAGATTGCTAGGTGGACAAGTACACTTCTCCTCAATAAAGTAGCTATCAGCAAAGTCAGAGCTAGAAGGGGGAGGGGAGGATCAAGTGCAAGTGTTGGTTCAGTGAATTATATAAGATACTCTTTGAAGAGGTAGGATTTCAGGTGCTTTCGAAGATGGGCAGGGGCTCTGCTGTCCTAGCTTAAGGGGGAAGCTGGTTCCACCATTGGTGTGCCAGCACAGAGAAAATCTTGTACAGGGCTGAGTGGAGCTGTCCTCCCATAGGGGTGGGAGGACCAAGAGACCAGAGGTGGAAGAATGGAGTGCTCGGGTTGGGGTGTAGGGTTTGAGCATAGCCTGAAGGTAGTTGAGGGGCAGTTCCTCTTGCTGCTCCGTAGGCAAGCACCATGGTATTGTAGTGGATGCGAGCTTGGACTGGAAGCCAGTGGAGTGTGCAGAGGAGCGGGGTGACATGAGAGAACTTGGGAAGGTTGAAAACAAGTTGGGCTGTAGTGTTTTGGATAAGTTGCAGGGGTTTGATGACAAGTGCCTGCATTAGGACCTGCGCCGCTTCCTGTGTGAGGTAGGGCATGAACCTGGAGGAGCGAGTCACTGCTTTTATGTTTGCAGAGAACGACAGGGTATTGTCCAGGATCACGCCAAGGTGCTTTGCACTCTGGGAGGGTGACACTGTGGAGTTGTCTACCATGATGGAGAGGTCTTTGAGCGGGCAGATCTTTCCGAAGGAGGAAGAGCAGCGTCGCCTTGTCGAGGTTGAGCTTGAGATATCTATCTATCTATTTTATTTTCAAGTTTCTACTCCGCTAGCCAGCACCTCATCTTAATAGGTGTGCGTTTCTTTTTCTTCTAGGGCTTGAGATATCTGCCAGGGACGCAGAGATGTGTGTCGCCACCTGGGTGTTAAAATGGGAGAAGGAGAAAAGTAGTTGAGTGTCATCCGCATAGCAATGATAGGAGAGACCATGTGAAGATATGGCAGAGCCAAGTGACTTGGTGTATAGAGAGAAGTCAGAGTGCCTAGAACCGAGCTCTGGGGGACACCAGTAGTGAGAATACGTGGTGCAGACACAGATCTTCTTCACATCACCTGGTAGGAGCGGCCTGCCAGGTAGGATACAATCCATGTGCAGAACCTTAGACGCCCAGCCCTGAGAGGGTGGAGAGGAGGATCTGATGGTTTATGGTATCGAAGGCAGTGGATAGATCTAAAAGGATGAGAACAGAGGAGAGAGAGTCAGCTTTGGTAGTGCGGAGAGCTTCTGTGATACAGAGAAGAGCAGTCTCGGTTGAGTGACCCATCTTGAAGCCTGATTGGTTAGGGTCAAGAAGATTGTTCCGAGAGAGATAACAAGAGAGTTGATCAGAGACAGCACACTCAAGTGTTTTGGAAAGAAAAGAAAGAAGGGATACAGGTCTATAGTTTTGACATCAGATGAGTGTTGGTTTCTTGAGGAGGGGAGCAACTCGGGCCATTTTGAAGTCAGAGGGGACTTAAACCAGTGGTCAGGGTGAGTTGATGAGGAATGAGAGAAGGTCTCCAGAGATGGTATTGAGGAGGGAATGGGGTCGAGTGGGCAAGTTGTCGGGCTGCCAGATCTTACTAGTTGCAGGATTTCATCTGGAGAGAGAGGGGAGAAAGAGTTCAAGGTGTAGGGTAGTTCTGTGTGAGTAGGACCAGTAAACTCAATAAGCTGAGTAAATGAGGAGCGGATGTCGTCAACCTTCTTTTCAAAGTGATTGACAAAGAGGGAGGAGGGATGGGCGGTGGATTAAGGAGAAGGAGAAGGTGGAAAAGAGTTTCCTAGGGTTAGAGGCAGAAGCTCTAGGAAGTGATAGAGTGATATAAAGTGGCATTAGCAGTGGATACAGAGGAAGAGAAGGTAGAGAGGAGGGAGTGAAAGGATGATGGGTCTTCCAAAGTTTATTTTTCCTCCATTTTCGCTCAGCTGCCTGCAGCCCTGTTCTGTAAGTTTGCAATGAGTCACTCAGCCACGGAGCAGGAAGGGAGAGCCGACCCGGCCAAGAGGAAAGGGGATAGTGCAAGTCGTAGGATGTGGAAAGGGAGGAGAGTAGGGTCGAAGAGGCAGAAACAGGAGACAGGAGGGAGAAGGATTTAGCAGAAGGGAGAGATGATAGGATAGAAGAGGAGAGAGTAGTGGAAGAGAGAGAGGGAAGATTGTGACGGCGCGTGACCATCTGGGTAGGGGCTGAGTGGTTAGGGTTGGAGGAAAGGGAGACAGAAAAAGAAACAAGGTAGTGATCAGAGACCTGGAGGGGGGTTGCAGTAAGATTAGTAGGCGAGCAGCCTCTAGTAAGATGAGGTCAAGCACATTGCCTGTCTTGTGAGTTGGAGGGGACTGGGAAAGGGTGAGGTCAAGAGAGGCAAGGAGGGGAAAGAGAGAGTTGGAAAGAAATGAATCGGAGGCAGACGTCGGGAAGTTGAAGTCGCCAAGAATGAAGAGCTAGGAGCCATCGTCAGGAAATGACCTTATCAAGGTCTCATTGAGGAATTCTTCAAGGGCACCTGGTGTTACTCTGTTCCTCTAGGTCATTGAAAGCAAGGGAAGTGATCTGGAGAGTCGGGGCTCAGCAGCAGAAGGCAGGGAGAAAGAGGAGTTAGAGATGATTGCAGGGATAGAGATGTGGAGTGAGGAGGAAAAGGAGGGAGGAGTGGAGCAAGAGGAGAGTGGAGGGAAAGGAAGGGAGTGGAGGGGAAAGAAGAGGAACATGGAGAGGAGGAGTAGGAGGAAGAAGAGGATGAGCAGGGCGAGGAAGAGGAGGAAGCAGAGGGAGAAGAGGAAGCAGAGGGAGAGGAGGAGAGAGGGAAAGAGGGAGAGCACACCTGAGAAGGGAGCCTACATTTCCATGGAGTGAGTCTGCCCCAAGTCCGACCATTCACCCTTGTAACACACAGCCTGGGCATAAAGTGACAGTGGCAGGGGTTTTGAAGTTGTTTTTAAAAGTGTTTTTTTCCCCCTTCAGATCTGGTGTTTAAAAGGAGGCAGGTAGGGAACCTGTTTGCTTGCCATATATTACAAATTGGCTGAAAGGAACAGGGATAAATATAAAAAATATCCCCATTTCATTTGAGGAAAGAAATGTACCAAAAATGTACCGATTCCATGGCACATGGTTAATAAATTGGTTCAAAAAACAACACTTGATTCAACACTTCGAGTTTTTTAATTGAAATTATTCTTGCCACCAACAGAATGCTATATACAGTATATGGGGCATAGAACAATCTCAGCTGCGAAGAGACAGAATCACTAGATCATTTATTCTGGTATTGCTCCTATGTAGCTTGTTTCTGGTTACAGGAATGGTTAAAAAAAATCACAACATGCACTTAAATTGAACCCTACAAATAGCAGTATTGGGTGATTTGGAAAGCCATAGTCAGTCAATAAAAAATATAATAATACTTGAAGAAAAGGTTTTCATCTTTAGCTCACAATCTGTGGATACTATACTATTAGAAAGGTTCAAAATGTATGTAAAACATCACAGCACAATTAAAAAATACTTGTCACATGGAAACCTAACGAGGGTGGCCTATGGTGATAGGTGGGATGGGCTGAGGGGTGGGTTTAAAGAGCTGAGGGCTATGGTGATAGGTGGGATGGATTGAGGGGTGGGTTTAAAGAGCTGAGGCCTATGGTGATAGGTGGGATGGGCTGAGGGGTGGGTTTAAAGAGCTGAGGGCTATGGTGATAGGTGGGATGGGTTGAGGGGTGGGTTTAAAGAGCTGAGGCCTATGGTGATAGGTGGGATGGGCTGAGGGGTGGGTTTAAAGAGCTGAGGCCTATGGTGATAGGTGGGATGGGCTGAGGGGTGGGTTTAAAGAGCTTATGTTTGGTAATGTATTATTGTTATGTGATTGCTTTATATAAAGAACAATGTATGCTAAATGTGTATGTAAAATGTATATGTAAAATATATATGTAAAATATATGTATATGTAGCAGAAAAGCTGTAAAAAAAAAAAAAAGATATTGTCCTCCGAAGAGGATGGGTTAATGATTCCTGTCTGTATTCCCAGTCATGGAAATCCATATATTAGGGCCTAAATAATTTATTTCAATTGACTGATTTCCATATATTAACTAAAACTTAGTAAAATGTTTCAAACTGTTGCATGCTGCTTTTTATATTTTTGTTCAGTAAATATTACTTCCATTGCCATGAACACAAGGGAATGTCTGTGCTGAAGAAAATGATCAAATAAGGTTCAGTCAAACAACAAGTCATTTCAGATCAGTCATTCAAGGATAAGGGTCAAAGGTCATTACAGAAAATAACATTCTCTCTTTCTCACTCTTCTCTCTTTCTCCCCTCTCTCTATACCTGCTCTACTCTCTTTCTCCCCTCTTTCCCGCTCTCTCTCCCTGTCTCTTGTTCGACTTTCCACCACACTATTATCTCATGATGATCCCTACACTGTTCTGCTATGAGTAACTCTGACAATGGCGAGGCAGTAAAATACTGAGGAGGATTCCACAACTACATTCTGTATTGTGTGCTTTACTCACTCTACACCATCCTAATCAACACAACCATCCTGCCATGAGTTTTCCAGTCAGATCAGATCATTGACTTAGTGGTAATAAGCAGGCCAACAATGCAAATTATAAAGGAACAATCAATTAATATCTGTACCACTCGGTGGTAATATCTGTACAACCGAGTTCACCACTGTGGTCTCATTGCTGATTCAATGGCTTATGTTTTGTGGCCAGTGTCATTTATGTGTGGGTTGCAGTTGATTGAACTAATAATGTGTTGTCACATAAAATGACCGTGCAATTTAGATGGTAATTCCCATATGCAGTTGTAGAACACTGGAGGTAATTAGAGAACATAAAGATGACACACCCACAGACAGTATACAGTATCTGCTGCCTGCTCCCCAGGCACTGAATCAATAGTTAGGCTACCAGTATTCATTGTTGGTCTGAGCCATTATTCTTGAGATGTTGACAGTGTTTGTTGATATACAGTACCAGTCATAAGTTTGGACACACCTACTTATTCAAGGATTTGTCTTTATTTTTTACTATTTTCTACATTGTAGAATAATCATGAATACATCACGTCTATGAAATAACACATTGGAATCATGTAGTAACCTAAAAAGTGTTAAACAAATCAATATATATTTTAGATTCTTCAAAGTAACCACCCTTTGCCTTGATGACAGCTTTGCACACTCTTGGCATTCTCTCAACCAGCTTCATGAGGTAGTCACCTGGAATGCTTTTCCAACAGTCTTGAAGGAGTTCCTATATATCCTGAGCACTTGTTGGCTGCTTTTCCTTCACTATGCAGTCCAACTCATCCCAAACCATCTCAATTGGGTTGAGATCGGGTGATTGTAGAGGTCAGGCCATCTGATGCAGCACTCCATCACTCTCCTTCTTGGTCAAATAGCCCTTACACAGCCTGTAGGTGTGTTTTGGGTCATTGTCATTGTCCTGTGTTTTGGGTCATTGTCCTGTTGAAAAACAAATGATAGTCCCGCTAAGCGTAAACCAGATGGGATGGCGTATCGCTGCAGAATGCTGTGGTAGCCATGCTGGTTAAGTGTGCCTTGAATTCTAAATAAATCACTGACAGTGACACCAGCAAAGCACCCCCACACCATCACACCTTCTCTTCCATGCTTCACGTGTGGGAACCACACATGCGGATGCAGGGAATGCAGGGAAACTTTAATGCAGGGAAACTTAAAACAGTTCTACCAAATTTCTATCAACATGTTAAATGTATAACCAGAGGGAAAATAATTCTAGATCCCCTGTACTCCACACACAGAGACGCATACAAAGCTCACCCTTGCCCTCCATTTGGTAAATCCGACCACAACTCTATCCTCCTTATTCCTGCTTACAAGCAAAAATTTAAAGCAGGAAGCACCAGTGACTCGGTCTATAAAAATGTGGTCACATGAAGCAGATGCTAAACTACAGAACTGTTTTGCTATCACAGACTGGAACATGTTTCGGGATTCTTCCGATGGCATTGAGGAGTACACCACATCAATCACTGGCTTTATCAATAAGTGCATCAAGGACATCGTCCCCACAGTGACTTTACGTACATATCCCAACCAGAAGCCATGGGTTACAGGCAACATTTGCACTGAGCTAAAGGGTAGAGCTGCCGCTTTCAAGGTGCGAGAGCTGAAGCTTACAAAAACTCCCGCTATGCCCTGTGACAAACCATCAAACAGGCATAGCGTCAATACAGGGCTATGAATGAATCATACTACACCGGCTCCGACACTCGTCTTATGTGTCAGGGCTTGCAAACTATTACAGACTACAAAGGCAAGCACAGACGCGAGCTGCCCAGTGACACGAGCCTAGCAGACGAGCTAAATCACGTCAATGCTCGCTTCGAGGCAAGCAACACTGAGGCATGCATGAGAGCATCAGCTGTTCCGGACGACTGGGTGATCACACGCTCAATAGCCGATTTGAGTAAGACCTTTAAAAAGGTAAACATACACAAGGTTGTGGGGCCAGACAGATTACCAGGATGTGTGCTCCAGGCATGTGCTGACCAACTGGCAGGTGTCTTCACTGACATTTTCAACATGTCCCTGATTAAGTCTGTAATACCAACATGTTTCAATCAGATCACCATAGTCCCTGTGCCCAAGAACACTAAGGCAACCTGCCTAAATGGTTACAGACCCGTAGCACTCACGTCCGTATCCATGAAGAGCTTTGAAAGGTTGGTAATGACCCACTCCAATTTGCATACCGCCCAAACAGATCCACAGATGATGCAATCTCTATTGCACTCCACACTGCCTTTTCCCACCTGAACAAAAGGAACACTTATGTGAGAATGGTATTCATTGACTGCAGCTCAGCCTTCAACACCATAGCACCCTCAAAGCTTATCACTTAGCTAAGAATCCTGGGACTAAACACCTCCCTCTGCAACTGGATCCTGCACTTCCTGACAGGCCGCCCCCAGGTGGTGAGGGTAGGTAGCAACACATCTGCCACGCTGATCCTCAACACTGGGGCTCCACAGGGGTGCGTGCTCAGTCCCCTCCTGTACCCCCTGTTCACCCCCGACCTCGTGTCCAGGCACGACTCCAACACCATCGTTAAGTTTGCAGACGACACAACAGTGGTAGGCCTGATCGCCGACAACTACGAGACAGCCTATAAGGAGGAGGTCAGAGACCTGGCCGTGTGGTGCCAGAATAACAACCTATCCCTCAACGTAACCAAGACGAATGAGATGATTGTGGACTCGACGGGGCTGTAGTGGAGCAGGTTGAGAGATTCAAGTTCCTTGGTGTCCACATCACCAACAAACTAGAATGGTTCAAACACACCAAGACAGTCGTGAAGAGAGCACGACAAAGCCTATTCCCCCTAAGGAAAGTAAAAGGATTTGGCATGGGTCCTGAGATCCTCAAAAGGTTCTACAGCTGCAACATCGAGAGCATGGTTGCATCACTGCCTTGTACGGCCTCTGACCGCAAGGCACTACAGAGGGTAGTGCGTACGGCCCAGTACATCACTGGGACTAAGCTGCCTGCCATCCAGGACCTCTACACCAGGCGGCGTCAGAGGAAGGCCCTAAAAATGGTCAAAGACCCCAGACACCCCAGTCATAGACTGTTCTCTCTACTACCGCATGGCAAGCGGTGCCAAGTCTAGGACAAAAAGGCTTCTCAACAGTTTTTACCCCCAAGCCATAAGACTCCTGAACAGGTAATCAAATTGCATTGTGTGCCCCCCCAACCCCTCTTTTACGCTACTGTTACTCTCTGTTCATCATATATGCATAGTTACTTAAATCCATATCTACATGTACATACTACCTCAATCAGCCTGACTAACGGGTGTCTGTATATAACCTGTCTTTTTACGGTTGTTTTTTTTCTTTACTTACCAATTGTTCACCTAACACCTTTTTTGCACTATTGGTTAGAGCCTGTAAATAAGCATTTCACTGTAAGGTCTACACCTGCTGTATTTGGCGCACATAACAAATAAACTTAGATTCTCTTTGCTTATTTGAGCTATTCTTGCCATAATATGGACTTGGTCTTTTACCAAATAGGGCTATCTTCTGTATACCACTTCTACCATGTCACAACATAACTGATTGGCTTAAACACATTAAGAAGGAAATACATTTCAATTCACTTTTAAAAGCGCACATCTGTTAATTGAAATGCATTCCAGGTGACTAGCTCATGAAGCTGGTTGAGAGAATGCCAAGAATGTGCAAAGCTGTCATCAAAGTTAAGGGGGACTACTTTGAAAAATCTCAAATCTATTGTGGTTACTATGTACATTATTCCCTATGTGTTATTTCATAGTTTTGATGTCTTCACTGTTATTCTAAAATGTAGATAAAAAAAGGTCAAAATAAAGAAAAACCCTTGAATGAGTAGGTGTGTCCAGTACCAAGACTGCTACTGTACATGTAGCTTTTATTTGTATAAATGTTAGATTGCTACTGTATTATCTATTTGTAGAAGTGGTGTTTACAGACAAAATGGCATCATTCAGAGTAACATTATGAATGTTTTGTCTAATCTGAACAGTTTATTGTGATGTTGCAATAAACCATGCAAAGTGCGTACACCAAATGATCAGTGGCTGGAGATTTTCTGGTCAGATCTGGTGCTCAGGAAAAAATCCTGGTCCTACTGTACATGAAGCATATCAATCACTGATGGTTAAGAAATGGTTGATGGCCTGGCTGTTGAGAACATCCTCCACAATGCCATTATACTGTATGAGTAGCTCAATATAGACAAGCATATGCACAGAAACAGCATGTATGCATATTACAGTGAAAAATGCTGGTCCAAAAGGGGCACCAGATGATCTTCACCACCCAGTGAAAGGCACACCGTGTTCTTCTCCGGATGTTTCATTCATAAAATGACAGAGAGATCACTGACTGGCACTCAGCATAAATGAAACAGCAATAAGCTGCATTTAATAAGGCAGTTTCAGTGGAACCAGTCTGTTGCAGAGTGATCTAAGCCCTATGCCAAGTGGGCAGATAGTGGGCAGAGTGGGCAGAGTCTATGCTGCCACATAGACTCAGCAGTGATATCATCAACACAGTGCCCTCCCCCGCAGCCCACAGCCCGCAGCCAGCCGGCACTGAGCCATGGTGTGGCGACCAAGCAGCTGGCCACTTGCTCTGACTTATAATCCATCCAGGTAACCATCAACTACAGCTCCATTGGATTGGAGGAAGCCGTTCCACAGCCCCTATAGGCCGTAGAAGATATGTTGTGGATGCAAGTGTGTGAAATTAGAGTTAATATATGTTGTTTGCTCAAGGAACTTAGTGTTTTGATTAAACGAGCAGGTACAAGGTCTTGCATGTTGTAATCAGCTACAGTAGATACGGCAAATAATGCCCATATAACGGTATTTCTTGAACAATACAGGATGTTATTCATATCTTATTGAGCTCTTCAAATATGTGCATAGTATTAATATCATTATAACCTGGTCATTAAATTTGCATAAAATAATGCTTTGAAGGAATCACTTTGTCTTTTCACTTTGTATTCAGTGTGCCTATCTGGAAAATGACTGGAATAAATCAGAGGGGGATGCCAATCTGCAGAGAAACTTGCAGGCGTGAACACAATCCTTAAACATATCTATCGTTTTCCCAACTGAAACGTAGTTGCTCCCTTGAGTTATAAAGCCTATCAACATTCAGCTAATGAGAACAATGTCTACACTATAGTCATAGAGAACATGCTGTCACACTATGTGTTTTCGTCTTGAAACAAGATATATATCAACATTTTAAAAGTGTTACAAATAACACTATACTTGGAATGAAAATAGAACAATGTCCCCCCACTAACAACTTTACGACCTAACACCCTGTCATTTGCATTTAACTTTGACAAAAAGGGCCAAACTCTTGACACGGAGGTGGAGGGGCGGAGGCACACTTCGACATGTCTGGACATTTCCTAGGGGAGACATTTACAGATTAATGCAACTGGAGTTGTTTTGGCTTGGGGATGTCATACTGTACAAAGAGAATGCTAGACTGCCCATAAAATGCACATACATGCTACTGAAATGGGGAAAAGTGTGTTTATCCAAACATACTTTAACCTCCTTAATCCCTTTAGAGCCAAATTGGGCTCCCTTGGTTTTGTCCCATGGAAGGACGTCATCAAAACATCCATTAGATACAAGCAAGGTAAGAAACACATGGATCACTTTCTACTCCACATTTGGAATAACACACTAATGGAAAAATAAACCATTTACTGTACATGACAAATCATTTGTAATCTCAGAGTAGCTGGTCATTTTATGAGCTCAGCTGGGAAAAAGGATGGGGTCATCTACATTCTGCGCGTCATATCCAAGGATAATGTACATACAAATATAGCTTGTGGAAGTGTGAAAGTCGTACCAGTCATGACCTTTATCCATAGAGTAAATTACCTCAATATTACGCTATACACCAGAACATACACATAAACAAAACCAGTAAACTATTAAACAATAGCTTTTATATCTAAACCAAAGAGACAGGGGAAACAAAGCTGGAAAAAAAATATATTTTGGGATGATAATGCTTTGTGCAAATAATGGTGACAATTATCCTGCTTAATCAAACACTTTACACTCAGTGATAATTGATTCATGTATTCAAATCAGCTGTTAGCCTCTCTCAACCATGAAATTAGAAGACAGGGAGAATGCAGTGCTCTAATACATTTAGTCAATTTGGGTATTTATGGTAAAACACCATGAACAATATAAATCTGAATCAGCTCATTTGAGTGAGACATAAAAAGGAATATTGTCCCGGAAATGGAAGTATTTAGTGGATGAAGAATGAGTGAACGCATGAGCTCCACAGGTGTGTAATGAACAGAGACTGATCGCTATGGATGTATGACTTTGATTGGATATCGTAAGAGTGAACAAAGGTTCCTACATTACAGCTTGAATCCTACTTAAAATACAAAGTATTTTGTTTTTAACGCATACAAAAACAGAATGGTGTCTGCAATCTTCTCCCTTTTCCTCGGAAGCCTTAACCACGTTTATTCCCAAAGGAAAGTACTGCTGGCAACATATCTTCAATCTTGATTTTACTCAGTCGGTAGAGCATGGCGCTTGCAACCCCAGGGTTGGGGATTCGATTCCCACGGGAGACCAGTATGGAAAAGTACAACAAATATATGCACATACTACTGTAAACCACAGTAGTAGTTAGTGTCTGCTAAAATGTAAATCACAATGAAATATCAATGAGAATCACATAAAGACAATTTAGCTGTGTGTGACACATCCTTATGAGCATTTTCTGGACTTCTGATCGACTGTAGCTGGGTAGCCTTTATGCCGAAAGCAATATTCTGTCATTTTAGTGGACCTATTCCAAACAGGGTGCCTTAGCGATATCTGGATCTGTTTTTAAATGCACAGATTTCCTCCTTGACTTTCCAGAGACATGCAGAGAATTTAGCTGACTGCTGATATTTCTCTTTCTTGACCCCCAAGGAATCTTATATAAATCCACTGCTTAGGGTTGTAGAATAAATACTTATTGCCTTGGGGAGATAGGGGTAAAGAATCCATAACAATTTCATAAGATGCCTACTTCAAATAGATCCTCGTTTTGATAGCCCAGAATACATTTATTCAGTCTGGATCAAATTTGAATATATATTGCTGCAAATAAGATGAAGTGGTGTGAGGCGATTTCCTACGGTATTATCGTTTTGAAAGTAGCCAGATAATTTCATCTGTGAATTTTGTCTGTCCATCGTAATGTACCTGTTCAGTGTCATTTTGTTCCACTGTTGATTTTACGCTTTGGTGGGGATAGAATTTAGATTGAATTTAACTTCCATTGTAATATACACTGAGTGTACAAAATATTAAGAATACCTGCTCTTTCCATGACATAGCCTGACCAGGTGAATCCAGTTGAAAGCTATGATCCTTTATTAATGTCACTTGTTAAATCCATTTCAATCAGTGTAGATGAAGGGGAAGAGACAGGTTGAAGAAGGAACGTTAAGTCTTTAGACAATTGAGACATGGATTGTGTGTGTGTGTGCCATTCAAAGAGTGTATGGGCAAGACAAAAGATTTAAGTGCCTTTAAAAATATATATATATTTTACTAGGCAAGTCAGTTAAGGACAAATTCTTATTTTCAATATACATTTGATAACAGGCTAGGAACAGTGGATTTACCTGCCTGTTCAGGGGCAGACAGACAGATTTGTACCTTTTCAGCTCGGGGATTTGAACTTGCAACCTTACGGTTAGTCCAACACTCTAACCACTAGGCTACCCTGCAGCCCTTTTGAACAGGGTATGGTAGTAGGTGTCAGACCTACCAGTTTGTGTCAAGAACTGCAACACTGCTGGGGTTTTCATGCTCAACCGTTTCCTGTGTGTATCAAGAATGGTCCACCACCCAATGGACATCCAGCCAACTTTACACAACTGTGGGAAGCATTGGAGTCAACATGGGCTATCATCTCTGTGGAACGCTTTCAACACCTTGTAGAGTCCATGCCCCGATGAATTGAGGTAGTTCTGCAAATCAATATTAGGAAGGGGATCTTAATGTTTTGTACACTAGGTGTGTATTATGTCCATCATACATTACTCAGTCTTTGTCTTAGGTTTTTGTAGAGATACTGTAGCTAGAGATGGGCACATATACAACTGTTTAAAATGGAATTAACCGCAACCCCCACGGGACAGACATCAGTTCAACGTTTAGTTCTGATTTACATTTGGTTTGATTCAACGTGAAATCAACAAAAAGCATCACCCTGTCATTGGATTTAGGTTGCAAGTTAGATTCAAAAAATACAAAAATCTCTGATGACTTTTTACAAATCCAAACAGTTTTCCACGTCGATTCAACTTCATCACACTGATTTATTTTTTTGTTAAAGTTATGGGGTGGCAGGGTACCCTAGTGGTTAGAGCGTTGGCCTAGTAACTGAAAGGTTTCAAGTTCAAATCCCCAAGCTGACAAGGTATAAATCTGTTGTTCTACCCCTGAACAAGGCAGTTAACCCACAGTTCCTAGGCCGTCACTGAAAATTAGAATTTGTTCTTAACTGACTTGCCTAGTTAAATATAACGGGGAAACAAAATTTATTCAACCAGTGGCCCTGTTTTTTGTGTGACTTATCTTACTATTGAGCTAGCCCTGATCATGATATTGTCTTTCCTTTAGCAATCGTTGTACAAGGTTATCAACACAGAGGAGGACAAATATCCCGGAATCCCTAATCAAATAATGAGCTGAGCCAGGCAGGGTTTTGGAGCAACCCTTCCAAGCAGATCTGTGTTTGATCTGGTGCCAAACACATACTGTAAATTAGTTATTTACAGAAACACATCTTTACTTTTACCTATGGTCATTTCCATGTAAAAGGACCCATGTGAAGTTAATAGGAGCATATAAACTTTGGTGTCAAATGAAAGCTAAGAGTCTATGTGTTGGGGAAATGAAGGCATAGATACATCTTTCAACCATTTTCCATCCTAAAAATTACGAATAAGGAAAGGCTTTTATTTCTGGTCACACAGATGGAAAAGGAGACTTAAAAATACATTACTAGAAAGTCTTAAAAGGTATTAGTTATACATCAAAACACATTCATGTTGAAGTAAAGGACCCTGGCAACTACTATCAACATTTATATTTAGGTTTGCATAAATTCTTTACCTTTTGTAAGTTTAAGAAATACTGCTTTGTAATGTCTTGTCATTCTTTTACCAAAAACCCCCCACATCCTTAAGATATTTTCTCATTTCTCTCCGTCATGAGGAGAGAGGATAACAAGTTCACAGAAGTAACAAGTAAAGATAGACCTATCAATTAGTTATAGTTTTTTTTACTAATAGCAATTTTGATTATGAATTATTAAGTGATTAAAGCGTGTCACTCTGTTACTAAATCGGTAACAAGGTGACTGAAAAATCTGTAACAGAACGACTGCAATTGAATTGGCCACAATGGGAAATCATATACATTAGTAGTCACAACCACAGTTGCATTAGAGCACAGTACAGCACAGAATAGTACAGTATACAGTAAAGTTCAATACAATAGAGTAGAGTTCAGTACAGTACAGAAGAGAACACATAACTAGAGTACAGTATAATGTAATCTACTCTACTGGACTGTGCTGCACTCTACTGTACTGAACTATACTTTACTGTACTGTACTGTACTGTACTGTACTGTACTGTACTGTACTGTACTGTACTCTGTGCTCTACTGTACTGAACTATACTCTACTTTACTTTACTGTACTGTACTCTGTGCTCTACTGTACTGTACTGTATTTTACTGTGCTCTACTGGACTGTACTGTATTTTACTGTGCTCTACTGGACTGTACTGTACTGTACTCTGCTCTACTGTACTGTACTGTATTTTACTGTGCTCTATTGGACTGTACTGTGTTGTACTGTACTGAACTTTACTCGTCTACTTTTCATTACTTTAGTGTACTCTACTGTACTGAACTCTACTGTACTGAACACTACTTTTCTTTACTGTACTGAACTCTACTGTACTGAACTATACTCATCTACTTTTCATTACTTTAGTGTACTCTACTGTACTGAACTCTACTGTACTGAACACTACTTTTCGTTACTGTACTGAACTCTACTGTACTGATTTATACTGTACTGAACTATACTCATCTACTTTTCATTACTTTAGTGTACTCTACTGTACTGAACTCTACTGTACTGAACACTACTTTTCGTTACTGTACTGAACTCTACTGTACTGATCTATACTGTACTGAACTATACTCATCTACTTTTCATTACTTTAGTGTACTCTACTGTACTGAACTCTACTGTACTATACTGAACTACAGTACCAGTCAAAACTTTGGACACATCTACTCATTCAAGGGTTTTTCTTTATTTTTACTATTTTCTACATTGCAGAATAATAGTGAAGACATAAAAACTATGAAATAACATATATGGAATCTTGTAGTAACCAAAAAAAACTGTTAAACAAATCAATAGTGGTGGTATACAGAAGATAGCCCTATTTGGTAAAAGACCAAGTCCATATTATGGCAAGAACAGCTCAAATAAGCAAAGAGAAACAACAGTCCATCATTACTTTAAGACATGAAGGTCAGTCAATACGGAACATTTCAAGAACTTTGAAAGTACTTGTACTGAACTGTACTCTACTGTACTGTGCTATACTCTACCCTACTGTGCTCTGCTGTGCTGTACTGTGATGTCCAAACTTGTGAAACGTGTGTCTATGAGTCTATAATTGGTACAGATTGGTCTGGTCTGGGGACAGAGCTCATTCAAATAATATCCACTGTGTAGAATAATACCCAAACATGCAAAGGACGATATTCAATTGTTCTACCTGTGTCTAACCCTAACCCTATTCAGGAAACATCACCATGAAGATAATGACATTAATCATTATGCATTTATGCATATTACAGATCAAGGACCCATGATGCCATCATGTTACCATCATTCTGTTATTGGGTGTTGATCTACTTCACTTACTGTAGTTCAGGACCTCTATACCAGGCGGTGTCAGAGGAAGGCCATAAAAATTGTGAAAGACTCCAGCCACCTAAGTCATAGACTATTCTCTCTGCTACCGCACCGGTAAGTAGTATCGATGCACCAAGTCTGGAACCAACAGGACCCTGAACAGCTTCTACCCCCAAGCCATAAGACTGCTAAATAATTAACCAAATAGCTACCTGGACTATCTGCATTGACCCTTTTTGACTCATCACATACACTGCTGCTACTGTTATTTATCCATCCTGTTGCCTGGTCACTTTATCCCTACATATATGTACATATCTACCTCCATTACCTCGTACCCCTGCACTTTGGTGTTGATTTGATAACCAAAAGAGATTTTGTTTAACTTAAGCTGTCATGTCATAGCTGGCACCCCATTTTCTCTGCAGACATCTCTGAATGTTAATTCGGAGTACATATTTAACAGAGTCTTTGGAAAACGTGTTCGCAAAACACTGAGGGAGATTTTACTGTCATTCTGTTACCAAACTTTGCATTTGCACTGTTCCTCAAGTAAATATATACTTTTTGAATATCACCTAGGTAGAGTGCCCCATTTCCAGTGGATGTTTTTTGACAATTGGATAGGAATCATATGATATACTGTGATGAGAACAGAGATGATATCTACGAACGTGGTCAACCAAAATGTCTTCATTAGGTCACTATGAGGTAAGATATTGGGTTGCCATCCTTACTCTACCACCTACTCTTCCAAAAGTGAGAGTTGTACCTGTAGGAGTATCCCTGATATATAGTATAGTCATCTCTCTCTACAAATCCAATACAGTCCCAACCAGATCAAATAGAATTCCCGACGTGTTTCATAATTCCAATCAACTACAGTATATTGTCTTTTATCAGCATGCATCAACTAGTGAGGGAGCAAAATGCATCTGACAGCAGTCCTGTTGTAAATTCTTGGCCTTAAGTACAGTCCTGCTAAATTCCAGACATATTAAGACAAGCCCTTCCTGTCACATGCTGCTCAGTGCAGCCACACATTTCCTTAGGTCTCACCCTCTCCCAAGACCTTGTAAGGCATTATGGAAAAAGCCTCTGTCTTGACTTGTTCATAACAGTCATAGGGGTGAGATATCTGTGATGTACGGAGAGAGAAAACTAAATATGTTGGCAGATAATTAGGTGGCCAATTTCCTTCTGTGTTTGCAGGGCATGGATACTGAACCTTGCCTGCCTGCTTCTCAGATATATGCAAAACATTGCATCATTGCTCAATTACTGTTCCTAATGATGCAAATAATAGTACAACGGCGATGGTTTAATTATATTGCATTCAAAAAACTCCAATCATAGTATCTTACTTTAAACAAATACAAGTAGTTCATTATCTCATCAAACACAGGGTTCAGGTTTTGCTCCCTTTTTAGGATTGGCGTGCAGGGGTTTTGAGACAAGGTAATGGGGGAGAAAAACTGTGTCCATAAGGATACTGGCAGGGTTTGTCTACATTCCAGACAACATGAAATCATTCTGATGCAAACCCCAAAATAGCATGCAATTAATTTAAGGAGAAATGAGAGTAAATAGTCAAATGGTAGTAAAAACATCTGAAATATATTGCTCTTGGAGAAATCTTGAAGGAATTGGAAATACTGTAGCTAGAAAATTATTAATTTGCTCAAGTTTAATTCATGAATTTCTCCTACTGACGTTTTTCTGTGTGTTGGAAATTCCTCTGTGATTACTACAACCTGCATGGCTTTTGAGGTGAACTTGAATTACTCTACTGTCTACTGTATAGCTCCAAATATACGTTAATTGTATTGCCTCATTAAGTGCATTGATAATCGATTGTGTATTTTCATTTTCAAACTGCTATTTATGTAACAGTATGATATAACGATATATTGAATCTTCTTGATCTAGATCTAGATCCCAACGGTCAAAGTTTACTGGTTGTTATCTGGTTGTAATGATGTAATTTGAATAACATATAGAATGACTTGCACAGATAGTTGAATGCTGATGTTAAAAAGTGAACATTTCCAATCACTATTAAGCTTATTAACTGTCATCATTTTTGTAAAGACAACATTAATAAGGCTTTATAGAAAAGTCAGTATATGTGGCATGTAGGGGGCAAGCTAAGCCACTCTTTTGTTTCAGGGAACAATGATTAAACTTTAAAATAACTAATGAGGCAGTTTAAAAGTTCCATGGGAAAAAACAGGATCCATAATCCCCTGTAGTCGTAAGAGAGAAGTCATCACTACAAAGTGGAAATAATGAGTCATATTTTCCATTGCGTAATTAATGCATGACTTTTTAAGTAACTGAAGCGCAAAATGAAGGTTATAATTGGTTTTTAGCGTACCCTTGTCTTAGCCTCTCCTCTCTGTGCTGACAGACAGTTACAGTGTTGTGGCTTGGTTTACACCGGAGGAAGGAAGAGTAGATTCATTTCTGTGCTCTTTTACTCACTTTTTACTGTCTAAATATTGTTTATTTTAAAGTGTCATATATCAATCAATCAAATTGATTTTATAAAGCCTTTATTGCAACAGCAGTTGTCACAAAATGCTGATAACGGAAACCCAGTCTAGAACCACGGATATCAACCAATGCACATGTAGAAGCATGGTGGCTAGGAAAAACTCCCTAGAAAGGCAGGGAACCTAGGAAACCTAGAGACGAACCAGGCTCTGAGGGGTGGCCAGTCTTCTTCTGGATGTGGCGGGTGGAGATTATAACAGTACATGGCCATTTAGGCCAGATGGTTCATCACAATGTTCAAATGTTCGTAGATGACCAGCAGGGTCAAATAATAGTCACAGTAGTTATAGAGGGTGCAACAAGTCAGCACCTCAGGAGTAAATGTCAGTTGGCTTTTCATAGCTGAGCATTCAGAGGCTGAGACAGCAGTGGGTGCATGCATGAGTGTGCTTCACATTAGTTTAGGCAGACAGCACCAATAAAGCAATGTCTTTATAGAGCAATTTTATAGAGCGATTAAATAATATTCATCTTCTGAAGAGTCTAAATATTTGGGGGACTAATGGTATAATTTTCAGTATTCAGTTATTTTTGTGTTGTATTTTGTAATCTTCTTTGTAAGTTCATATCATGGACCTCAAATCATGGACCTCAAATCTAAGCCAACTTTACACCACACTCCACAGCTGTATAGGGAACCTTCCCTTTAATGTCACTCTGTGACAATGCAGTAGAGATATCCCATCTCGCTCATGCAACATGTTCCATTTCAACATAATCTATAACCAACTTCAGGGTTGGCATAGTGCCTAAAGCAGAGCTGGCAACCCCAGAGCAAGGTAACACCATACGCATTACAGCCGTATTCATCCGGGAAAAGCTTCTGCTTTAGTGAAGCAACCAGTATGTTCTGTACTGGATTGTCAAGGTGGATTGTTCAGGCTATTTGCATTTCCTTGCTGACTGCTCCCTGGAGAGACTTACATAAAGTCTACTGTTTGCATCCTTGGGAGAAAAAAAATTCTGAGTGTCTCAGACGTTGCAGTGCTTACTTTTTTATTGAGAGGCTCTTTCAGATGAACTCCAATGAATTGGGATAATGGGATCATGCAGATCCCAATAGCAATGATGTTCAGTCCCTAATATATTTAAATGTCATTCCCACTTTGTACAATATACTATGGATGATGCAGTTTACATAATGCAACTGCATGGTGACAAGTAAAGATGTGCAACCAACGTACAACACACGTTTCTTTATGAGAGGAACATTTTGTGCTGTTAGTGGCTGTCCTTCTTTTGACAGAACATTTCCACTTGTACAACATGTGTCATGAAATCCCCTAGATGTGAATCTTAACTAAAATGACTTGGCTGCAAGCAGTCCATTCTCTCTTTCCTTATTTGATGGGAACAAGAGAAGTTGTGGATTTCTCAATAGCATTATTCATAGTATTTGGGGAAGTTTGCCCATTTTAATACTACTACTTTAATACTAAGATAAAAAGTCCATGGTGATATTTTCCTTTTTCTGAAAACATTACAAGTGTAATCATATACTCACATCACTGATAACGTCTTCAAGGTACACTTAACAACATAAGAGTAACAGAGAAGAAAGAATCATTCCCATAGATGGCAGTCAAATAACAGCATGAGTGAATGTCACGATGGCACCATGAAAACGTATAGGTCATTTTAAATGGTTGGTCCTGTCTGTCACGCTTCAGGGACATTTTACTGTTGGGCATATAGAGTATCTAGGTTCAGCTTCCTAACTTGAACCATTAGGGGGAGAACACATAGCTGGTATTGGATCAGTATCTAGGGCCAACTACAGCCTACAGATGTAGGATCTTAATTTGAGCCAGTTTGCTACAGCAGGAAAAATATATTTCTGAAATTTGGAAATTACAAACTTCAGAAGCCTTTTTTAACCTCAAATACACTACAAGTTTTTCATTTCCTACATTGCAGGAAAGTTATCCTGCACAGGGTGATCAAATTAAGATCTTACATCTGTACTCCTTCAATAATGCTGCAACAACAAATTTCCAAATTCAGTTTAAAGGGACATGTTTTTTTCCCCCTCAAATCCAAGCTGAAGAACCACTTTGAGTAATAAAAAAAATAATACCTACTGTGTGGATTAAACAACTAGCTTTCAGTCTCACATCAGAATTAGACATTCATCCATGTTTCTCAAACATTACATTTCGAAAGTTGCTGCAAATGTTAAATTTGTTAAGTTTTCAAGGTTAAGTTTTGGCATTAACTCCACATGTTTAAGGTTAAGGTTAAGTTTTGGCATTAAAGCCGAAATCATAAGGTTAGGCGTTCACTTTGAATGGGTAAGGTAAGGGTTAAGGTTTGTGATAGGCTCAAAACACAAATCTCAAAAACAACTGTCTAACGATGGATTCAAAATCGCAACATTTGGAATCAGAGGCAGATGCTTATGCCCATATGACACCCCGTCCACAACTGCCTAGCAAAACCAAAACTTACTTGAAGGTAACAGAACTCACTGTTGCCTCTAGTGGCCAGTTTCCACGTCATCCTCCTCAGACATGGATTGACATTGAATACTGACTTGAATCACAGGTGACCTGGCTGGGATTAAATATGCATCAATTATTAATCTAATGTCTATATGTCTGTCATCTCTCATCTTAATCCCACATGGGAGTTACTTTATTTCGAAACGACAAACAATGCCGAACCCTGGCAGTTTTATACCCCAGTGACTGTCAGGAGCATCCAACTCAACATATCAATGGAATTGTAATGCTGAGGTAGTTAAGGGCATGCTAAAATGTTTTCCCCTTTAAGTGCCATGCAGAGGCAATCTTCCTCTGGAAGAAATGTGCTTGTGTAACAGCATGTGGCCTCCTCCCAAAGCCTGCATTGAGATGGGGGATGGGCAACCCAGCTGCTTCCTCTTGCACCACCACATTAAAAACTGCTTTTGCTGGAAGAATGAAAGAGAAGGTGTCAATCAAACATACTGTAGACCCTCATTAATTATCTGCTGATGCCCCAACAAACATGCATGGTGCAAATCTTAGGACAATAGTTTCTCTTCCCTGACTGTGTCAGTGTATTATTCAAGCCTTTGGATGAACAGACAGTGACTTGAATGCTTGAATTAGAAAATGAAATCTCCATAAATGTTTTGACTATTCATTCAGTAGGTCAATAGCATATCATGTGATCAGTATGCCATCAGAAATGACATACTTGTCTACTGTTGTTGATTAATAATAATAATAATAATTATTTTTTGTATATTAACTTTGAGTCACTGTGTTAAAATGGCTGATTGGATTTTCAAGCCTGACATCTTAAAATTACCTTAGCACTCAGGACTTTCAAGTTATGGAGTTTGTGACCACTCGTAACTATTGGCATATGTCATACAGACTTCTGGAGTATTTGTAGAGCAGTTACCAAGTCTGACCCCATGTCTTTACCTCATAACCTTGGATACACTATATCTTTGTCCAAAGGGATTGTGTTATAGCATGGATCTTACTTTGGCTTTCTGGAAAATTGGGAATATCCAGTAGCTACTGTATGTGCAAAATTATCAATCTAAAACCACTCTAGAAGATGAGTGTTGTCTGTGTAGAGGCATGTCCAATTTTGCACACTTAAAATTGCAAACACAGAAAGTGTGAAAAAGTATTTTTACTTCAGCATTTTTTTCTCTCTCAATGTTCCCTTCTCTAATTTTCTCTTTTTGGATGAGCAGTTCTCTTCTTCACAGTGCCCCATTGTCACTCACTGTGATCACATTTTCACTGCCAGCCTTACCGTTTTCCCGCGTAATTTGTTCAGGCATCCAGTGAATCTTAATGCCATCTCGAGTGATGTGACGTGGGTCCTGTTCTCTCTAACTCTGGAACGCTTGGTACAATCCCATTAATCACTCACACACAGGCTGCTCACTCAGCCCCGGCCAGCCGCCCAGCCCCTCTCGCCATCCCTCTTCAGCTCTCAGGCAGGCAGGAAGGAATAGCCTTGTCACTGCTGTTTCAGCACACATGCCCTCTTTAACATCTGCCCCCACTGTGGACCTAACATCTAATGACCAATACAAAGAGGCAGGAATGTGACCAGTGCCTATTAACCTGTACTTAATGTTTTGCATCAGACGCAGTCCCTTCAACATTGAGGTAATCAATGCAGCAAGGCAGTCTGATCTGTTAATCAATGCAGCAAGGCAGTCTGATCTGTTAATCAATGCAGCAAGGCTGTCTGATCTGTTAATCAATGCAGCAAGGCAGTCTGATCTGCTAATCAATGCAGCAAGGCAGTCTGATCTGTTAATCAATGCAGCAAGGCAGTCTGATCTGCTAATCAATGCAGCAAGGCAGTCTGATCTGTTAATCAATGCAGCAAGGCAGTCTGATCTGTTAATCAATGCAACAAGGCAGTCTGATCTGTTAATCAATGCAGCAAGGCAGTCTGATCTGCTAATCCATGCAGCAAGGCAGTCTGATCTGTTAATCAATGCAGCAAGGCAGTCTGATCTGCTAATCAATGCAGCAAGGCAGTCTGATCTGCTAATCAATGCAGCAAGGCAGTCTGATCTGCTAATCAATGCAGCAAGGCAGTCTGATCTGCTAATCAATGCAGCAAGGCAGTCTGATCTGCTAATCAATGCAGCAAGGCAGTCTGATCTGTTTTTAGAAGACACTACAACATTATGTTGTTTCTATTCCTAACCCCCTTTTAATTTCACTACAGACTTAAAAAATGACCTTGATTGTCATCAAATGAAACATATTTCACAAGTACATCTTGATGTCCAGAGATTTTCTTCCATCCTTCTGAACATAATCTACCAAGGTCCTTGAAGTCCAAATCAAAGTCATGTTCTATTGGCAGCCAGCAATCTCTCTAGAACATCTATGTTTGTTCATCCTTGTAACTAACTGCCATATACTACATCCCACTGGCGCTCCTGTCACAAACTCTAGTCTGGATGTGGTATTTCCCAACCCTAAATCCAACCCTGACTCTATCTCATGTTTGTGCCACGCCTCATATGTTGTTTTCTTACCACTGCTAATACTATCCATTGTGCTCTTCATCACTCCATTTGGATTCATGAGTAATCATTATTTCCCTGCTCCAACTGGTCCCCAGAAAACGTGCTGTACTGGGTGACAAACAGGGGGTGTCATATTTTTTTGACAAATATCATTAGCTTGAACTGTAAGCTGTCACAACCAAATATCCTATGTGTTACTGATTAACAGTACGCTATTGCTCAAGCAGGGATATGCTGCTGGGGAAACAGGCTGTCATAACTACTGTAACATTTCCTCTACCTATTTATCTACAGGCTGACCTACTTAATAATGACTACACCATAGTTTGGTTACATGAGAGGACAAGTATGGATATATTCAAGATATACGTATAACATAGAACAGACTGTTATTAAATATGTTAGTACCAGTATTGGGGAGTAGTGAACTACATGTTGTTCAATTAATCATTTAACTACATTTTGCAGTAGCTTGGTGGTAGTTGAACTAAATTCTAATCTAGGTAGTGTTTTCAGTAGTTTATTACTTTTTAGCCATGTAGTGGTGTAGCTAACTACTGGAACTACACACTACTTTTTTTGCAAAAATAAACTTTATGTGAAGTAGGCAATAATCTCCTTTCTTTTTCAGCATCAACTCTGCCTAATTCTCACGTTTTGTTGTGTATAATCGGCTAAATGACACATTCTGTTAACATAATTGGCCCAAAGTGATTTTGTGCCTTTTGTAGTCTATGACATTTCAGATTTATATATGATCATTTTTCACAAAGTAGTTTGGATGCAGTGAACACTTTTTCAAATTAACTTTAGTAACTGTAGCTTTAGTGTAGCTTATCTTCTTCCAGTGTGAAGTAATTGGTAGCTTGGTAACTATTTTTTCAGAGCAGCTTTCCCAACACTGGTTAGTACTACTTGACGATCAATTCATTGTGTTATTGAGATTATCCTCAAGATAGCAATTGTCAAGGCAAGAATATAGAGGATGTGCAGTATGATTTTAATTGAGGGTAGAGTATGATAGCGGTAAGACTGTATACGAGAGAGAGACTCAGGGCACGTGAGAGATAAGTACATTCAACTTTCTGGTCACTTGATATTAATGAATGCATCTCATAAAAGTATCCCTTCTTCCAACCATTTATTTCAATGAAACTCATTAAACTGCATACTTAAAATGGATCACCAGCTTTTCATTGAAGTTATGTAAATGGAGTATATTTCCATGGAATGGGGTCAAATTGAATATGACATACCTGTTTAACATTTAACCTACTAATACATGAGGAAAACCCTACTGAAATATGTCTATCAAATGACTCCTGTCAGATGTGAATACTCTCTTGACATTGACTATTTCCCTAGTTCTAAGAAAATAATTATCTGTAGAAAGAACAATAAAATAATTCTGCCATCGAGATTCTGTGATACGTATGGCATCTTGAATAAGACCATCAAGACAATAACTGCAAGCTTATACTCTGATGTGATGGATGAAGAGCCTAGAGTAAAAAATAAAACACAGAATAAATATGTTACTGCAATAAAACACTTTTGATATATGACATTAAACACTTTGCAATCTGTTCCAAGGTATGATAGTACGTGAACTGGTCATGGATACACTGCTGTACACTACACCATGTATAGAATGACAATGATTGGTTGTAGCCTACCGGAGGAGAGTTTCTTAAGGATTACTGTTTTATTAATATACTTACATTTACATATTAATTGTTTTAAAATTGAATACTAAATTCAAATCCTCCAACTTTTTGTCACTCCCAGTTACACCATCAAGTTATGAGAAGGGCTTACCAAGAAAAACCTCCAGAATGGCTAATTCGAGGCAGAAACTGAACTGAAGTCATACGATCAAATTACGGAATATTCCTTATTCCACTAATGTAACAAAAACACTCTACTCCATTCCTATGCAATTACAAACCAATTACTGAAGTACCATGTAACAACAACGCTGTTAATAATCACAGTTACTACAGATACACAGGTACTGTATCATAATTAAACCAGCAAAGAATGTCTATATCCTCATATGTTGCATGATCTGCTGATTCCACAGTTAATGAAACTCAGGATTCAGGTTCATTGCGCTTCCAAAATAGACTTTAACAACCACTGTTTGCCTGTATGTGTTTGTTTTGGCACCATGTTGGGGATAAACGTGTATGAAGTTACATTTCGCAAGTGAAAAGAGCTTCATTTTTAGACCGGCAGGGCCGCGTTCCTTGGGTCAATGTCGAAATTAGTATGCACAAAGAGCATGAGTGAGAGAAACATATTCATTAGATTAACAATTTGCATTACAGATATAAATTGATTATGGATCACTATGCACATATCTGACAGAAATGTAACACCGCCACATTTCGCTGAAATTCTAGCTTTTTTTCTCTCACACAAGTGAGAAAACAAATGTTATGCTAATAAAACGACATTGTAATGTTCAAGTAGGCTAATGGTTTTCATGTAAAGCCTGTTAGTGAAAGCCTGTGCTGACGTTTCTATTTCATAACAATTCATGATTTGGACTATATGTAAAATAATTTGTGAGAAATAACTCATCAAGATTTTTCTGTATGAGGCTGTACCAAACTTAAATTAATGACATTGGGGCGGCAGGGTAGCCTAGTGGTTAGAGCGTTGGACTAGTAACCGGTTGGTTGCAAGTTCAATCCCCCGAGCTGACAAGGTCTGTCTTTCTGCCCCTGAACAGGCAGTTAATCCACTGTTCCTAGGCTGTCATTGAAAATAAGATTTTGTTCTTAACTGACTTGCCTGGTTAAATAAAGGTAAAATAAACATTGCAATAACTAGGTAAACATTATTGTGTTGAAACTTAAAGTAGACATTATGGGCACTACTTCAATTTTATTTGAGATTTTTTAAGCACATTTAAACCTCCCCTCAAATAAACTTTGGGTACTCCTAGATAATGTGGAAGTTTGCCAGTATTGCTACGTACATCCTGACTCTTGCAGTAGTCGGCTCTGACAGCACTAAAAGCATCCACCGCTCAGGCCGGAGTGTTTTACACTTCGCTTTACATCATCTGTATTAGACGCAGAGGAGTAGTTACCATGGCAACATGGCAGACAGGAAGTTACAACCCAAATTATTCTGAAGGTCATACTTGCATACTGGTATAAAAAATAAATAAAAAACATTCTCAGAGCGTTTTAGAGACCTCATGGGCCATAGAACATTCAACAAACACGGTTTGAATATTCATGTTTTATGCTATTATAAACCATACACTCAATCACATTAAGACTTTATATTGAGACATTTTATCTGTTTAAAAGCTGACATCTGAGGAACTACTGCATACTTCCTTTAGCTTATGTTTACCCATTGCATAGGGTTCAATTAAAATAACAGCAGATTGTATTCTTTGAATTTGCAACACACAGTTCATTTTTTTGTATTAAATCTGAAGCAGTACCGCAGACGATTCGGCAAGCTGTCCTGAGGCACATTAGGTTTACACCATTAGCTTGGTCTTGCTTGAATAACTGTGGAGTAACTCTGAAACACACTAATGAGCAAAACATTAGGCGCTGTAGACATTTCAAAGCCAAATACACAAGAAAGTATTTGTCAATATTTTGTGTTATCTTCATAATCTATTAGGTGTCCTTGGCTCTGTTATATCAGGCCATGTGAGTTGGGGCATGGTATCCAGACTGTACTGCACTGCTTCCACTTGTGCCGTGAAGATAAGTAATTTACCCCTACCAACATGTCAGCAGATTATATAGAACCAGCAAATGACATTGAGTGGTTCTGGCTCTCTGGCTCTCTGGCTCTCTCATGGCTCTGAAAAGATGCCTTATGAAGACTACCTGAAAAGTGTGGTTGACTATGTTCCTGTGAGTGTTTGTCATTAACAGGTGTAGTGGTCATTACACACAAGTGCCAAACAACTTCAGATCAATCCATGGTCCAAACAGCTAAAACCAAAATATACTGGCAACATTGATTCCGTTGTTAATTTTCTCTTTATCTTACAATGTCTCGAACAATAGGTCAAGGCTCTGATTAGGAAAAACTCCATGACCTCTTTGGTCTCTGAAGGTGTTTGTTTGAAGTCCCACTCCAGTAGAGCAAACATTTCCTGTTCTGTCACAGCTTTTTACACTATCATGTGTAAATATTTTGCACGTGAATATGTTCTTTATTGGAGAAGAGCTACAATGTATACTATGATGAAGACTACAATGTACAATGTCTTTGAGTGCTGTGTACTCCACAGTTACTCTGTAGGGTAGATATATTGTTCAGTAGGTAGAGTATGGAGGATACAGGTCTGTTGAACTGACAGACTGCTGATCCAAAGCTCCCTGGCAGAGGTATTGATCTCACCAGGTAACCTTCTGATCTTTTATGAAAAGAACACTATGCTAAATGAACTTGAGCTGTGTACGAACCTCAAGTCTTTTTTAAGACATTTATTTTATTATTCCAAATAACGATGTGGAGAGAATGACTCAGCATTCCAATGTTGTGCCATTGTTGGGCTATAAAAAGGTTATTGGACAGTTGCGTAAATATTGCCATTCTTCACACCACAGTGGAGGCGTCCTTTGCCAATGAGGGGAATTTAACAGAAAATACTTGTGAGTTTAGACCCAAAAAGTTTACATCTATCAGCTTCCTTGTGAGGTCATTCTTGTAGAGAATCTCAAGGTAGCCTACCTAGTTAAATAGCAATTAAGCAGATAGTGGTAGACTGGTATGATGGCAATACTGTGTCAGGTATTGCCTACACATTGTTAAGTGACATTTATTTCCTGAACGATATCTAGCCACATTGTATCTTTGTTAATGCACCCTCTTCTGTGGCCTCAGATACATGAATGACTCTCTGAAACAACAACTGGGTAGTAGTGTTATCACACCTTAGATTCTACATGATATGCATCAGCATCCCATCCTATATCACATCCAGGGTTCTGTCTGGATTCAATATGGCTAACATGGGTCTCAATGGGGTATAATGCTGTTGGGAGTGAGTGTGTAATAGTGTGATTACTGTGGAAGACTTAGCAGAAGACATCTTTGCAGAAGACACTTTTCCTGCAATCAAATGGCCAAATCACACTCTAGTGGCCTCATGGGTGGAATGTTATTAATCTTTTTCAGAATTTCATAATTAATAAACCTTTTCCAAAAATAATCGCAGAAACTCCAGTGTTTTTATGTCAAACAGTTTAGTCTTCTGTGATGTATATCAAGTGTAATATTGGGATGAAAACTCAAAACTGAAGATGTCTCCACAATGGTGGTAGTTTCACAGCTTTTACTAGTACTTTTGTTGACACAACTCAATCAGATGAGTGTATCATATTTATTTTATTTATTTATTTCACCTTTATTTAACCAGGTAGGCTGGTTCTCATTTACAACTGCGACCTGGTCAAGATAAAGCAAAGCAGTTTGACACATACAGCAACACAGTTACACACATGGAATAAACAAACATACAATCAATAATACAGTAGAGAAATCTATATACACCATGTGCAAATGAGGTAGGATAAGAGAGGTATAAGGCAATAAATAGGCCATGGTGGCAAAGTAATTACAATATAGCAATTAAACACTGGAATGGTAGGATGTGCAGAAGATGAATGTGCAAGTAGAGATACTGGGGTGCAAAGGAGCAAGATGAATAAATAAATACAGTATGGGGATGAGGTAGATTGGATGGGCTATTTACAGATGAGCTATGTACAGGTACAGTGATCTGTGAGCTGCTCTGACAGCTGGTGCTTAAAGCTAGTGAGGGAGGTAAGAGTCTCCAGCTTCAAAGATTTTTGCTGTTCATTCCAGTCATTGGCAGCAGAGAACTGGAAGGAGAGGCGGCCAAAGGAAGAATTGGCTTTGGGGGTGACCAGTGAGATATGCCTGCTGGAGCGCGTGCTACGGGTGGGTGCTGCTATGGTGACCACCATGAGATAAGGTGGGGCTGTACCTAGTAGAGAGTTGTAGATGACCTGGAGCCAGTGGGTTTGGCGACGAGTATGAAGCGAGGGCCAGCCAACAAGAGCATACAGGTCGCAGTGGTGGGTAGTATATGGGGCTTTGGTGACAAAACGGATGGCACTGTGATAGACTACATCCAATTTGTTGAGTAGAGCGTTCGAGGCTATTTTGTAAATGACATCGCCGAAGTCGAGGATCGGTAGGATGGTCAGTTTTACTGGGGTATGTTTGGCAGCATGAGTGAAGGATGCTTTGTTTCGAAATAGGAAGCCGATTCTAGATTTAATTTTGGATTTGAGATGTTTAATGTGAGTCTGGAAG
Source organism: Oncorhynchus clarkii lewisi (assembly GCF_045791955.1). Lineage (NCBI taxonomy): Eukaryota > Metazoa > Chordata > Actinopteri > Salmoniformes > Salmonidae > Oncorhynchus > Oncorhynchus clarkii. Next base: position 23,818,935 of record NC_092154.1, on the reverse strand, counting down.
GAGAGTTTACAGTCTAACCAGACACCTAGGTATTTGTAGTTGTCTACATATTCTAAGTCAGAACCCTCCAGAGTAGTGATGCTAGTCGGGCGGGCGGGTGCGGGCAGCGATCGGTTGAAGAGCATGCTTTTAGTTTTACTTGCATTTAAGAGCAGTTGGAGGCCACGGAAGGAGAGTTGTTTGGCATTGAAGCTCGTCTGGAGGTTAGTTAACACAGTGTCCAAAGAAGGGCCAGAGGTATACAGAATGGTGTTGTCTGCGTAGAGGTGGATCAAAGAATCACCATCAGCGAGAGCGACATGATTGATGTGTACAGAGAAGAGACATATAGGGAAATGTCATAAGGAACACTTTATGGATATACAGTGGGGAGAACAAGTATTTGATACACTGACGGTTTTGCAGGTTTTCCTACTTACAAAGCATGTAGAGGTCTGTAATTTTTATCATAGGTACACTTCAACTGTGAGAGACGGAATCTAAAACAAAAATCCAGAAAATCACATTGTATGATTTTTAAGTAATTAATTTGCATTTTATTGCATGACATAAGTATTTGATCACCTACCAACCAGTAAGAATTTCGACTTTCGCAGACCTGTTAGTTTTTCTTTAAGAAGCCCTCCTGTTCTCCACTCATTACCTGTATTAACTGCACCGGTTTGAACTAGTTACCTGTATAAAAGACACCTGTCCACACACTCAATCAAACAGACTCCAACCTCTCCACAATGGCCAAGACCAGAGAGCTGTGTAAGGACATCAGGGATAAAGTTGTCGACCTGCACAAGACTGGGATGGGCTACAGGACAATAGGCAAGCAGCTTGGTGAGAAGGCAACAACTGTTGGCGCAATTATTAGAAAATGGAAGAAGTTCAAGAGATGACGGTCAATCACCGTCGGACTGGGGCTCCACGCAAGATCTCACCTCGTGGGGCATCAATGATCATGAGGAAGGTGAGGGATCAGCCCAGAACTACACGGCAGGACCTGGTCAATGACCTGAAGAGAGCTGGGACCAGAGTCTCAAAGAAAACCATTAGTAACACACTACGCCGTCATGGATTAAAATCCTGCAGCGCACGCAAGGTCCCCCTGCTCAAGCCAGCGCATGTCCAGGCCCATCTGAAGTTTGACAATGACCATCTGGATGATCCAGAGGAGGAATGGGAGAAGGTCATGTGGTCTAATGAGACAAAAATAGAGCTTTTTGGTCTAAACTCCACTCGCCGTGTTTGGAGGAAGAAGAAGGATGAGTACAACCCTAAGAACACCATCCCAACCGTGAAGCATGGAGGTGGAAACATCATTCTTTGGGATGCTTTTCTGCAAAGGGGACAGGACGACTGCACCGTATTGAGGGGAGGATGTATGGGGCCATGTATCGCGAGATCTTGGCCAACAACCTCCTTCCCTCAGTAAGAGCATTGAAGATGGGTCGTGTCTGGGTCTTCCAGCATGACAACGACCCAAAACACACAGCCAGGGCAACTAAGGAGTGGCTCGATAAGAAGCATCTCAAGGTCCTGGAGTGGCCTAGCCAGTCGCCAGACCTGAACCCAATAGAAAATCTATGGAGGGAGCTGAAAGTCCGTATTGCCCAGCGACAGCCCCGAAACCTGAAGGATCTGGAGAAGGTCTGTATGGAGGAGTGGCCCAAAATCCCTGCTGTAGTGTGTGGAAACCTGGTCAAGAACTACAGGAAACGTATGATCTCTGTAATTGCAAATAAAGGTTTCTGTACCAAATATTAAGGTTTGCTTTTTTGATGTATCAAATACTTATGTCATGCAATAAAATGCTAATGAATTACTTAAAAATCATACAATGTGATTTTCTGGATTTTTGTTTTAGATTCCGTCTCTCACAGTTGAAGTGTACCTATGATAAAAATTACAGACCTCTACATGCTTTGTAAGTAGAAAAACCTGCAAAATCGGCAGTGTATCAAATACTTGTTCTCCCCACTGTAGCTATAATGTGTACTGAAAGGTGATTTGAACCAATTGACATGTTTTGATGTGAAGAGATAGTAGAGTACAAGGGAATATAACTTCCATAGATATGCCTCCCCAGATGACAAACGTATCAACACAGTTGTACAAATAATGCGTTATGGTATAGAGGACATTCATAATCATACACACACAAAGATGAGTATGTATGTCTCTTCTATAATAAAAACAGATTTTCCTTAGTTCAGCGATACTGCTCTAAAACAGCTATTGAGGTGATGAGACATTATATCAAGCAAACACTCTCCTTGTTTTCTCCCTTGTTCTTCCCAATTTACCAGATGTACAGCCTGCTGAGTCTGACACTCTGTGGTAAGTCACCTTGAGAGAGATGCTGTTGGTTTGTTCGCTCTCCGTGCATGGCGCTCTGTGTCAGGGCTTCTTAATAAATCATTAACGGCTTATGTAAAAAGGTCAACTTCCTTCAGGCTACGAGAGCTATAAGCACAGCACACATAACAGACATGGCATCCAGACAGAAAACTTGCTTCCCTGCCTTACCGGCACTCTTACTTACACAGGTAATAAGGAAATAGACAAGGATCCCGTGGAAACAACAGTACATGTGTAACACATTAATAACATTAATGCTCACACAAATTAAGCAATACTGCAATGCTGAATACTACAGTACTGAAAGTATTCAAATTATGGAATCTTTAAGTTATCAACCAGTGCTTAATATGAGAGCTAGCCGCATGGATTAAATGATGGGTTGTAAATGTTATTTTAGTATTTTGGAAAGCAGTTATGCCGTTAGACAGTTAACCATTGATAGTGTGTGCCAATCGTCTAACCAGAACAGTGTGGACTCCTAAGCTGAAGCTGTCTAAGAGTGGGGGTAATTTACCCCAATGAAACACATTGAGCTCTATGAATCATTTTAATAATCACTTAAACCCATGCAGTGTTTGAGTAAACACATCTATTGCGGTTAGTATTTTAATAAAGCGAATTTAGTTCAACAACTGACAAAAAGCATGTAGAATTTAAATTGTCCATTAATGTGGTTATATCATACCGAGAAGATGTTTATTCGTAAACAGCAGATGTCCTTGTTTTCTTAAGACATTTACATAACACGCTGGGTGAAAATACTCCCTTTTTGCCTCTTTTTAGCTGCACATACTTCCCGAAGATAGAAGTCTCATTTTCACAAGATTAGTGGCCTGAACGACAGGCTCAAATGAAATCCTGTGACAGGAGAAATATTGCAGATAATGAGAATACAGAGACACAGCTGCAGGAACCTTCACTTAAAGCCGTTTGTACACTTATTAACAAGCGTGCATAACTTCAAATGTATTCATGTAAAAGTAAAGAGACATTTCATTAATATGTTTGTCACTGTTTGTGTCTTCTGATTTTGGCAAGAATGTACAAAATATCCTTTGACTTTCATGCCCAGTTGGTAATAACTCCAAAACAAGTGCCATCTGAAAACTACAGTTTGAAGTAATTCAAACATGACTGCTATAAAACAAATACCAGCGTAGATTAGGGTTGGTCTGTATACTGTATATACCAGTGGCTGTCGGTACCTTTTAAGATGAGGGAGGATGATATTTTTTATTACAAAAATGGCCTTATTTCTATTACAGCGTATTGGATGACTGTCATTCATATTCCATTCACCCAGCTCAATGTAACATTGATAAGTTTAGGCTACTACATGATACTCAAATTTACCCTGTACCCATCATGAGGTTGCTACAACCTAGCCTATAAATAAAAGTTTACAACATAGGTGCACACAGGTCGAGATAAATATTTGAGGTGACAGACAGTGACACATGATCAGTCCAAGATGGCGTAGCAGTAGGACGTGTTGTCGTGTTGTGTCCCTTGTATATATCGTATATATCGTTTGTTTTCGTTTTTTTCTTCGCATATCTTTAAAACATTTTGCTGAACATCAACTTCTTCTAAATACTCTCCTGCAACCCGCCTCACCCAACGTAGCTATTTTTCCTAAAGTATTTATATTTACTTCGGATCTGGAACCCCTCAACTGAAGCTAGCCAACTAACTACCAGCTTCAGCAAAACATTGCTAGCGGTCTTCAGCTAACCGGTCATCAGCTAACCTTTAGCTCGGAAAGCTCTCACCAGTTCGAACAACGCGACTCTAACCAGAGCATAACAGACTTATTTATTTATTTTTATTTTTATTTCACATCCCCGGATTCCCACCGCAAACGGAACATTTTGAGCTCCTGGGCTACAATATCCGGACCCACGACCGGTCCATCGATGTCACCGCATGAAGAGGAATAAACAGACTGCCCCCATCGCGACGTCCCCAAAGGCTAACTCTCTAGCCCTTGCTATCTCCTTGCTTGCAAATTCGGCCTGCTAACTGCTAGCTTGTTTAGCCCGGTCCGCTAACTGCTACCGTGTTTAGCACCGTCTACTAACTGTTAGCTTGTTAGCACAGGCCTGCTAACCGTCTGAATCGCCGCGTCCCAAACACTCACTGAACCCATATTTACTTTCTATCCCTTTTCGATTTTTAATTTGTTTATACCTTCCGGTAACCTGCCTCACCCAATGTGATACGGAACCGCTATTATTTTTACATTTTTAGAACACACTCAAGAACCTCCAGAAGCTAACCAGCTAACTGGCTACAAGCTATTTAGTCATTGTTAGTTTTCTAACCTGGATAACACTCGCCAGTCCAGCTTCCCTGCCCCATCCACCGCTGCCCCCTGGACACTGATCACTTGGCTACATAGCTGATGCATGCTGGACTGTCCATTAATCACGGTAATCCATTCTGCTTGTTTATGTTTTATCTGTCGGCCCCAGCCGCACTCAGGCTCTGTGTGTAGTTAATCCGACCCTCTCTGCCTGGTCAATCGCCATTCTACCTGCTGTTGTTGTGCTAGCTGATTAGCTGTTGTTGTCTCACCTACTGTTTTAGCTAGCTCTCCCAATTCAACACCTGTGATTACTGTATGCCTCGCTGTATGTCTCTCTCAAATGTCAATATGCCTTGTATACTGTTGTGCAGGTTAGTTATCATTGTTTTAGTTTACAATGGAGCCCCTAGTTCCACTCTTTATACCCCTGATACCTCCTTTGTCCCACCCCCCACACATGCGGTGACCTCACCCATTACAACCAGCATGTCCAGAGATACAACCTCTCTCATCATCACCCAGTGCCTGGGCTTACCTCCGCTGTACCCGCACCCCACCATACCCCTGTTTGCGCATTATGCCCTGAATATATTCTACCATGCCCAGAAACCTGCTCCTCTTATTCTCTGTCCCCAACGCCCTAGGCGACCAGTTTTGATAGCCTTCAGCCACACCCTCATACTACTCCTTCTCTGTTCCGCGGGTGATGTGGAGGTAAACCCAGGCCCTGCATGTCCCCAGGCACCCTCATTTGTTGACTTCTGTGATCGAAAAAGCCTTGGTTTCATGCATGTCAACATCAGAAGCCTCCTCCCTAAGTTTGTCTTACTCACTGCTCTAGCACACTCTGCTAACCCTGATGTCCTTGCCGTGTCTGAATCCTGGCTCAGGAAGGCCACCAAAAATTCTGAGATTTCCATACCCAACTATAACATCTTCCGTCAAGATAGAACTGCCAAAGGGGGAGGAGTTGCAGTCTACTGCAGAGATAGCCTGCAAAGTAATGTCATACTTTCCAGGTCCATACCCAAACAGTTCGAACTACTAATTTTGAAAATTACTCTCTCCAGAAATAAGTCTCTCACTGTTGCCGCCTGCTACCGACCCCCCTCAGCTCCCAGCTGTGCCCTGGACACCATTTGTGAATTGATCGCCCCCCATCTAGCTTCAGAGTTTGTTCTGTTAGGTGACCTAAACTGGGATATGCTTAACACCCCGGCAGTCCTACAATCTAAGCTAGATGCCCTCAATCTCACTCAAATCATCAAGGAACCCACCAGGTACAACCCTAACTCTGTAAACAAGGGCACCCTCATAGACGTCATCCTGACCAACTGGCCCTCCAAATACACCTCCGCTGTCTTCAACCAGGATCTCAGCGATCACTGCCTCATTGCCTGTATCCGCTACGGAGCCGCAGTCAAACGACCACCCCTCATCACTGTCAAACGCTCCCTAAAACACTTATGTGAGCAGGCCTTTCTAATCGACCTGGCCCGGGTATCCTGGAAGGACATTGACCTCATCCCGTCAGTTGAGGATGCCTGGTCTTTCTTTAAAAGTAACTTCCTCACCATTTTAGATAAGCATGCTCCGTTCAAAAAATGCAGAACTAAGAACAGATATAGCCCCTGGTTCACTCCAGACCTGACTGCCCTCGACCAGCACAAAAACATCCTGTGGCGGACTGCACTAACATCGAATAGTCCCCGCGATATGCAACTGTTCAGGGAAGTCAGGAACCAATACACACAGTCAGTCAGGAAAGCTAAAGCCAACTTCTTCAGGCAGAAGTTTGCATCCTGTAGCTCCAACTCCAAAAAGTTCTGGGACACTGTGAAGTCCATGGAGAACAAGAGCACCTCCTCCCAGCTGCCCACTGCACTGAGGCTAGGTAACACGGTCACCACCGATAAATCCATGATTATCGAAAACTTCAACAAGCATTTCTCAACGGCTGGCCATGCCTTCCGCCTGGCTACTCCAACCTCGGCCAACAGCTCCCCCCCCCCCCCCCCCCCCCGCAGCTACTCGCCCAAGCCTCTCCAGGTTCTCCTTTACCCAAATCCAGATAGCAGATGTTCTGAAAGAGCTGCAAAACCTGGACCCGTACAAATCAGCTGGGCTTGACAATCTGGACCCTCTATTCCTGAAACTATCCGCCGCAATTGTCGCAACCCCTATTACCAGCCTGTTCAACCTCTCTTTCATATCGTCTGAGATCCCCAAGGATTGGAAAGCTGCCGCAGTCATCCCCCTCTTCAAAGGGGGCGACACCCTGGACCCAAACTGTTACAGACCTCCATCCTGCCCTGCCTATCTAAGGTCTTCGAAAGCCAAGTCAACAAACAGGTCACTGACCATCTCGAATCCCACCGTACCTTCTCCGCTGTGCAATCTGGTTTCCGAGCCGGTCACGGGTGTACCTCAGCCACGCTCAAGGTACTAAACGATATCATAACCGCCATCGATAAAAGACAGTACTGTGCAGCCGTCTTCATAGACCTTGCCAAGGCTTTCGACTCTGTCAATCACCGTATTCTTATCGGCAGACTCAGTAGCCTCGTTTTTTCGGATGACTGCCTTGCCTGGTTCACCAATTACTTTGCAGACAGAGTTCAGTGTGTCAAATCGGAGGGCATGCTGTCCGGTCCTCTGGCAGTCTCTATGGGGGTGCCACAGGGTTCAATTCTCGGGCCGACTCTTTTCTCTGTATATATCAATGATGTTTCTCATGCTGCGGGCGATTCCCTGATCCACCTCTACGCAGACGACACCATTCTATATACTTCCGGCCCGTCCTTGGACACTGTGCTATCTAACCTCCAAACGAGCTTCAATGCCATACAGCACTCCTTCCGTGGCCTCCAACTGCTCTTAAACGCTAGTAAAACCAAATGCATGCTTTTCAACCGTTCGCTGCCTGCACCCGCACGCCTGACCAGCATCACCACCCTGGATGGTTCCGACCTTGAATATGTGGACATCTATAAGTACCTAGGTGTCTGGCTAGACTCTAAACTCTCCTTCCAGACCCATATCAAACAGCTCCAATCAAAAATCAAATCAAGAGTCGGCTTTCTATTCCGCAACAAAGCCTCCTTCACTCACGCCGCCAAACTTACCCTAGTAAAACTGACTATCCTACCGATCCTCGACTTCGGCGATGTCATCTACAAAATTGCTTCCAACACTCTACTCAGCAAACTGGATGCAGTCTATCACAGTGCCATCCGTTTTGTCACTAAAGCACCTTATACCACCCACCACTGCGACTTGTATGCTCTAGTCGGCTGGCCCTCGCTACATATTCGTCGCCAGACCCACTGGCTCCAGGTCATCTACAAGTCCATGCTAGGTAAAGCTCCGCCTTATCTCAGTTCACTGGTTACGATGGCAACACCCATCCGTAGCACGCGCTCCAGCAGGTGTATCTCACTGATCATCCCTAAAGCCAACACCTCATTTGGCCGCCTTTCGTTCCAGTTCTCTGCTGCCTGTGACTGGAACGAATTGCAAAAATCGCTGAAGTTGGAGACTTTTATCTCCCTCACCAACTTCAAACATCTGCTATCTGAGCAGCTAACCGATCGCTGCAGCTGTACATAGTCTATTGGTAAATAGCCCACCCATTATCACCTACCTCATCCCCATACTGTTTTTATTTATTTATTTTTCTGCTCTTTTGCACACCAATATCTCTACCTGTACATAACCATCTGATCATTTATCACTCCAGTGTTAATCTGCATAATTGTAATTATTTGCCTACCTTCTCATGCCTTTTGCACACAATGTATATATAGACTCCCCTTTTTTCTACTGTGTTATTGACTTGTTAATTGTTTACTCCATGTGTAACTCTGTGTTGTCTGTTCACACTGCTATGCCTTATCTTGGCCAGGTCGCAGTTGCAAATGAGAACTTGTTCTCAACTAGCCTACCTGGTTAAATAAAGGTGAAATAAAAAAAATAAAAAAAATAAAAAAAATAAAAAATGAACAGAACTTTACCCATCATTTAAAAAATTCAAAATGAAACAAACATGAACAACTCATTCACACATTCAATACCACCTTGCACACTCTTGCCTGCATCTAGCTGATCTAGGGTGTAATCATTAGTCCAACAGTTGCAAACAAGAGTTTCTATTGGACAAATTCAGGTATGTTTATCCCCGTTTCATTCTGTTTGCTTCCGCTCAAGAAACATTTGTCAACAGAATAGGCGGAATGAATACACCCCGACATAAAAAATATCTTGTTGTATTCCTTCTCACATCTCCGCTCTCTCCTTCTCTCACCTTTTCCCTTCACTTGTGGACTTCAATGGACAACACATCAGCTGTCTGATGTTAGTGGGTTGAGGGTTGTATTCCTTCTCACATCTCCGCTCTCTCCTTCTCTCACCTTTTCCCTTCACTTGTGGACTTCAATGGACAACACATCAGCTGTCTGTGTCCAGGCGGGCCCCGGTGGCAATAAATGTGTAAACCAAAAGCTTACCTTGACTTGGAAGAGTTCCAGTGTTGATAGTCATAGCCAGCTTGCTAACATAGCATTCCCCTGTTTGAGCCGGGTGTTTGAAAAGGCTAAACTAGCTAGCTGCATTTGCTACATGTGAAAGTGAAAAAAAGACAAAATATAGCTAGCTCTCTCTCTCTCTCTCTCTCTCTTGCTCCTCCATTTTTGAAGAAATTAATTTGTTCAAAACTGTTCAACTATTGTCTTTCTCTCTCTTTGAGTCAACTACTCACCACATTTTATGCACAAAATAATCTGAAACACAACCAAAACAAACAGAAAATGCATCCAACAAGTTGGTAGAGTCATAAGCTTGGTGTAATCATTGCGTGATAGGAATACGGGACCAAATACTCAACTTTTAACTACTTTAATGCACATATAAGTGAATTTGTCCCAATTATTCTGGTCCTCTAAAATGTGGGGACTATGTACAAATAATGCTGTAATTTCAAATCAAATCAAATTGTATTGGTCACATACACATGATTAACAGGTGTTATTGCAGGTGTAGCAAAATGCTTGTGCTTCTAGCTCCGACAGTGCTGTGATATCTAATAAGTAATATCTAACAAATTACACAACATTTACCCAAAACACACAAATCTAAGGTGGAATGAATTAAGACTAAATACATATGGACTAGCGATGTGAGAGCGGAATGGACTAAGATACAGTAGGATAGTATAGAATACAGTATATACATATGAGATGAGTAATGCAAGATATGTAAACATTATTAATTGAATGAGATAAAGTAGAATAGTATAGAAAACAGCATATACATGAGATGAGTAATGCCAGATATGTAAACATTAAGTGACTAAGATACCGTAGAATAGTATAGAATACAGTATACATAAATGAGATTAGTAATGCAAGATATGTACATATTATTAAGTGACTAAGATACAGTAGAATAGTATAGAATTCAAATTTCTAACGGTTCCCCGAGATGGATGAAAATACTCTCAAAATAAAGCTGACAGGCTGCACTTTAACCTCAAAGTCATTGTATAATTTCAAATCCAAAATGCTGGAGTGCAGAGCCAAAACAACAAAAAACAAGTCACTGTCCAATACTTTTGCAGCTCACAGTATATACAGTTGAAGTCAGAAGTTACACTTAGGTTGGAGTCATTAAAACTAGTTTTTCAACCACTCCAAAAATGTCTTGTTAACAAACTATAGTTTTGGCAAGTCGGTTAGGACATCTACGTTGTGCATGACACAAGTCATTTTTCCAACAATTGTTTACAGACAGATTATTTCACTTATAATTCACTGGATCACAATTCCAGTGGGTCAGAAGTTTACATACACTAAGTTGAATGTGCCTTTAAACAGCTTGGAAAATTCCAGAAAATTATGTCATGGCTTTAGAAGCTTATGATAGGCTAATTGACATAATTTGAGTCAATTGGAGGTGTACCTGTGGATGTATTTCAAGGCCTACCTTCAAACTCAGTTCCTCTTTGCTTGACATCATTGGAAAATCTAAAGAAATCAGCCAAAAACAAGTCATATATCGACATAACCTGATAGTTCACTCAGCTCAGCAAGGAAGAAGCCACTGATCCAAAACTGCCATAAAAAAGCCAGACTACGGTTTGCAACTGCACATGGGGACAAAATATCGTACTTTTTGGAGAAATGTCCTCTGGTCTGATGAAACAGAACTGTTTGGCCATAATGACCATCGTTATGTTTGGAGGAAAAAGGGCAAGGCTTGCAAGCCGAAGAACACCATCCCAACCGTGAAGAACGGGGGTGGCTGCATCATGTTGTGGGGGTGCTTCGCTGCAGGAGGGACTGGGGCACTTCACAAAATAGATGGCATCAATGAGGAAGGAAAATGATGTGGATATATTGAAGACACATCTCAAGACATCAGTCAGGAAGTTAAAGCTAGGTCGCAAATGGGTCTTCGAAATGGACAATGACCCCAAGCATACTTCCAAAGTTGTGGCAAAATGGCTTAAGGACAACAAAGTCAAGGTATTGGAATGGCCATCACAAAGCCCTGACCTCAATCCTATAGAAAATGTGTGGGCAGAACTGAAACAGCGTGTGTGAGCAAGGAGGCCTACACACCTGACTCAGTTACACCAGCTCTGTCAGGAGGAATGGGCCAAAATTCACCCAACTTATTGTGAGAAGCTTGTGGAAGGCTACCTGAAACATTTGACCCAAGTTTAAAAAATGTAAAGGCAATGCTACCAAATGCTAATTGAGTGTATGTCATCTTCTGACCCACTTGGAATGTGATGAAAGAAATAAAAGCTAAAATAAATCATTCTCTCTACTATTATTCTGACATTTCACATTCTTAAGATAAAGTGGGTCAGTTTAAATGTATTTAAATGTAGTTTAAATTAGTTTAAATGTATTTGGCTAAGGTGTATGCAAACTTCTGACTGTAGATGGATGGGCAAGTGGCACAGTATCCACAATGAAGCTGACGACAACTACTATACATTATGATGGTTAGGGGTGGCCAACCAGAAGAGTCTCCTCCTGAAGAGTCTCCTGAAGAGCTACTGGGTATGCAGGATTTTGTTCAAGCCCTGCTTTATCTAACATACCTGGTTTTACTAATCAGCTGCTCATTAAGACCTTGATAAGCTTAATCAGGTGTGTTACAGCGGTCTGGATAAAAAGCCTGCATGACCCAGGAATATCCTGTGTGGCTCAATTGGTAGAGCATGGTGCTTGCAACGCCCGGGTTGAGGGTTGTATTCCCATCGTGGACTAGTATGAAAGAAAGTATGAAAATGTATGTTGCTCTGGATAGGAGTCTCTGTTAAATGACTCAGATGTCTAGAGCTGTTAAGTAGTATTAATACATAGACACTGGTGATTATTAGTGTCTAGTAAAGGGTAAAGGCTTGAAACAAACCCAGCAATTATGTTTACTTCCCAACTCTAATGGAACTCACTGTGATGGGGGAGGATTAATGCTTCACTCTCATAATGAGCAGGAAAACTACACACCTCAATTGATTAGTTTTCGCTGTGTACATACAATCAACATATGTGAAACGTGGTCCAAATCTGATCCTTTCTCAATGGGCGTGTTGGGGCCATTGTTGATGACGTAAGAGAATAAATGCACTTATAGCAAGCATTATAGGCATTTCATTCAGTACTCATTAAATAAAACAGATGGTGGTATGGTGTTTGAGGAAGTCATTGGAAAACCAGTGGATTGAGCTCTCTCAAGCTTATCCGTAGTAGTTAGACTACACTAACTTGTTTTACACAATATGTTTTAAACAAATTGCGTTTTTATAAAGAAAGTCAGCTCTGAAATAACTGTTTAATAGTTGATTGCATGATTGTCTCTGGAATCACTTACACATTCTGATGTATATTAGTATTGTTTTCAACAGTCAAACCCACCTTGTTGCACATCTAATTGGAATATTGCAATGCTTGTGAAGTTGATCTGTATTTAACTTCCCTTATAGTTACTAGCATGCACAAAATATAGGTATGAGAGCACGTTTAGTAGCTGTCTTGATGAGGTCAGAAATCGATGACATACTGTGGACTGTAAGTATATCTCATGACATAATTGGGACATGATATTCTATTTCACTGGTCTGGTCCCATGGAGATAGCCAGTGTAATTTATGGTAGTAAGGTGCAAACATACCCTCTGACTTCTGTGGCGCCAGATAGACCAATATTGGTGATAACATGCACTGTCCAACACATGCATTTCTGGTTACGTGTCAAGTCCACATGTATCTGCAAGAAAGCTGACCTCAAGGCTACACTTTATACCACAGCTAGGGAAGCCCGAAGACTATTTGATTATTTAGTCTGCTTGTCTAACACCATACAGAAGCATGAACGTGTTAAGCCACTTGACAAAATAGTTATTTATATGAGACTCTCGGAGGAAATCGGACCATTATAAAACCCAGTAAGGGTATTATTACATCAGGTATTCAAATTCCAGTGGGGGAGAGACTCATACTATTCTAGACTCAGGGGGACAGGCTGTTGCTGGTGGGGAATGTTCAAATCAAGCTCCAAACGCAGTGTGCTTGATAATGAAAAAGTAGGACGTGCACAGACTCATAAAACTTGGGAGTATGTCAGTGATGGTGTTGCTGAAAACTTCCAGACAGAAAACTTGCCTGCCCACAACTATTCCACTGTGGTGCTTATGGATTTCCCTATGCCCTGTTGGACTTTGAAAGACTCTCACTGGTTTTGTCATAAAACCCTCCATCATATAGGTGATACTGACAGTGATGTGCGAGCCTCACATTGTTTTCCCATTCACAGCCAAGCCAGGTTATTTCTCCTGGAGGAGGGAAGCAGTGGAATGCAAATGACACAAACAACAAGCTGTGGGATATAACGAAGAGCCACTCTCATTGGAGCCAAGCGGCTAAACACAACAACTGTTTACTGATGAGACTATTCACAAACACACAAAGCAAATCAGCCAAATTACACCAGATTGGAAACAAAGACAAGAAGATAAAACTGGAAATTGATCATTTTAAAGGCCGTTAAGAATATGTGAAATCTGCAATACAATAGGAACAAATCTGAGAGTTCTCTCGAAGATGCACTTTAGTCTTATGTGTAATTGAGTCAGTTTATGACAAATATGAAAAATGTGGGACAAGCGTTTCTGAATGACGCACCAAACAGGAAGCGTCATCAAAGTGTCAGCTGATTGCCTGAGGAACACTAAGGTCACTGTCTCTAAATAACGTGTCTTAGACTAACAGTACATGTATAGTCACAGTCATAATTATCCATGTCTACTGATCATGACCACAACCCTGTATACTCAGCAGATCATGTGGCTTCATTCGTAATCAAAAAATCAATGTCTGATGGTCTGACTGCTAGAGATGGAGGAAGCATGCCCACACACCCACATGCACACATGCACTCACACAAACAAGCAATGCATGTCACATTTTGATCAATAAAAGCAATTAAAACACATCCATACTTGTTTTATGATATTTTTACATGATATGATGGGAATATGTTGAAACTAAAGCATTGTACCCAGGAGCTGTGAAAAACAGCCTGTTCTGTTCTTCTGGTGACAGTGTAACAGCTGGGTAATCTTGGTGATCGATTGGAAATCCAGCTAACCATTTCATGAGCATTGTCAAGCACAGCACAATTTACTTGTCTCTCCACAGAGGCAGCCGAGGGAGCCTGGAAATACTCAGTTACAGTGAGGAATTGATTGATGAAGTACTCCTGACTACCGACTGCATGTTTATATGGGCTTTTATTAAAGGGAAAATTGACTCAAAAACTTATTTTGGTGTTTTTTCTTCTCATTAGTCCACTGTTAATACAGTCCCAAAATGTTTTGCATGTCAGCATATGATTCATTTTGCATCATCATGAGGATGTGGCCAGTGACTCTTTGCTTCTTGAAAGTCCTATATCTTGAAAACTTGACTGCTGACATGCAAAACAATTTGGGACAACGTTGGACTAATAAAAAAAATTTTTGTTGAGTTTTTGAGTGGATTTTCACATTAACAATTGCAGCCTTTGCTGGAGTTAATTCAACACAGCATGATGGATACAGTGGTGTGGAAGTCAGGCATTTTGGGGCAATGCACTCTAGATGATGATTGTTTAACGTTGAGTAAGCTTCTGCATATCATTTGGTTATTTAGGTGCAGCTGAATATCATAAAGATATTTCCCTAAGCATGATGTTAATATTTGTATTCTAAACTATTAAAATGCATAATATGAGTGATGAAGAACAACATGAAATAGATCAAGGATCTGTAGATTGATGTGTGTAGAACTGCTAGAGATGGAGGAAACATTTGTGCATGGTTGCTTTCAATTACTGGACAGAAAACACTCTGCTGGATACTGTAAGAGCTCCACTCAAGATTCCAGTTTTTTTTCTCATCTTTGTTAATTAACATTAAGATCAAAATGAACTGGGCATCATGAAGGAAGTACAGTGCCTTCAGAAGGTATTCACACCCCTTGACCTTTTCCACATTTTGTTGTGTTACAGACAGCATTT
Organism: Oncorhynchus clarkii lewisi; assembly: GCF_045791955.1. Taxonomy (NCBI): domain Eukaryota; kingdom Metazoa; phylum Chordata; class Actinopteri; order Salmoniformes; family Salmonidae; genus Oncorhynchus; species Oncorhynchus clarkii. The sequence continues at coordinate 23,803,710 of NC_092154.1, read as the reverse complement.
CAAATGGATTCAATTGAGATGTTGTGTCACTGGCCTACACACAATACCTCAAAACGTCAAAGTGGAATTATGTTTTCAGAATCTTTTTCAAATGAATTAAAAATGAAAAGATGAAATGTCAATAATTATTCAAACCCTTTATTATTGAAAGCTTAAATAAGTTCAGGGGAAAAAATGTGCTTAACAAGTCACATAATAAGTTGCATGGACTCTGTGTGCAATAAAAGTGGTTAACATTGATTTTTGAATGAGTACCTCATCTCTGTACCCCACACATACAATTATCTGTAAGGTTCCTCAGTCGAGCACTGAATTTCAAACACTGATTCAACCACAGAGACCAGGTAGGTTTTCCAATGCCTCGCAAAGAAGGGCACCTATTGTCAAAAAAAGAAGGACAAAAAGTAGACATGGAACATCCCTTTGAGCATGTTGAAGTTATTAATTATACTTTGGATGGTGTATCAATACACCCTGTCACTACAAAGATACAGGTGTCCTTCCTAACTCAGTTGCCAGAGAGGAAGAAAACCACTCAGGGATTTCACCATGAGGCCAATGGTGACTTTAAAACCATTACAGAGTGTAATGGCTGTGATAGAAGGATACTGAGGATGGATCAACTGAGGATGGATCGACAACATTGTAGTTACTCCACAATACTAACCTAAATGAGTGGAAAGTACAGAATAAAAAATATTCCAAAACATGCATCTTGTTGCATACTGTTTGCAATAAGGCACTAAAATAAAACTTCAAAAAATGTGTCAAAGAAATTAACTTTATGTCCTGAATACGGCAGCGTAGCCTAGTGGTTAGAGCGTTGGACTAGTAACCGGAAGGTTGCGAGTTCAAACCCCCGAGCTGACAAGGTACAAATCTGTCGTTCTGCCCCTGAACAGGCAGTTAACCCACTGTTCCCAGGCCGTCATTGAAAATAAGAATTTGTTCTTAACTGACTTGCCTGGTTAAATAAAGGTAAAAAAAAAAAAAAAAAAATACAAAGCATTATGTTTGTGGCAAATCCAGCACAACACATCACTGAGTACCACTCTTCATATTTTCAAGCATGGTGGTGACTGCATCATGTTATGGGTATGCTTGTCATCGGCAAGGACTAGAGAGTTTTTTTGAATAAAAATAAATGCAATATAGCTAAGCACAGGCAAAATCCTAGAGGAAAACCTGGTTCAGTCTGCTTTCCAACAGACATTAGGAGACAAATTCACCTTTCTGCAGGACAATAACCTAATCCCCAAGGTCAAATATACACTGGAATTGCTTACCAAGACGACATTGAATGTTCCTGAGTGGCTGAGTTACAGTTTTGACTTAAATCGACTTTAAAATCTATGGCAAGACTTGAAAATGACTGTCTAGGCCTCCTGAGTGGCGCAGCGGACTAAGGCACTGCATCGCGGTCTAAGGCATTTCATCGCAGTGTTGCGGTGTCACTAGAGCCGGGGGTTTGAGCCTGTGTCGTGAATGCGAGTCCCATAGGGCGGCACACAATTTGCACAGCGTTGTCCGGATTAGGGGAGGGTTTGGTCAGGGGGGCTTTACTTGGCTCATTGCCTTGTGGTGGCCCGGGCACATGCAGGCTGACTTCGGTCGTCAGTTGAACAGTGTTTTCTCTGACACATTGGTGCGGCTGGCTTCCGGGTTCAGCAAGCAGGTGTTAAGAAGTGTGGTTTGGCCGGTCATGTTTTGGAGGACACATGACTCGACCTTCGCCTCTCCCGAGCTCGTTAGGGAGTTGCAGCAATGAGACAAGATCGTAATCAAATAATTTTTAAAAGTGCATATATTGTACAATCCAGGTGTGCAAAACTATTGCTGACAAAGGTGATTCTAATATGTATTGACACAGGGGTGTGAATACTTACATTGTATGTAAATGAGATATTTATGTATTTATCTATATCATCCATTTTGGATTCAAGCTCTAACAACAAAATGTGGAATAAGTCAAGAGGTATGAATACTTTCTGAAGGCACTGTAGATACCTGTCCATTGTCTTCACAGATACTTGAAGATCAAAGGAAGGTTTAAACAAAACACACTATTACCGGTATAATCATTTTTTAAAAAGCATTGGCCACTATATCAGCTACTTCTGACTGTATACAAAGTGACAACCTGTGGTTTAATTTGGGGAAATGGGATCAGGTGTACTTTCCGTGTAGTAGCCTTGCCTTTGAACTGATTTAATCCCTCAATATCCTCCCTGCTGTTTACTTGTTGCCCTAACCCAACGCTGCTGACTGCACACATAAACTTGAGGAATCACATTAGGTTGACATAATGGTCCAAGGCTGAGACAACCAGCTCATTGTACAGATGGAGGTGATGGGGTAAACATGGGCTTTTCAAACCAGACGCAGGAGTGGAGTCAAAGACACAATCAAGGAAACAATGCTAACAATAAACCAACTTGAGAGCCTTTTTTCACAAATCCCTTTAAACGTACAATGTGCACTAGACTGGCATCAGTGGTGTACTGGAGGAAAAACGCTTCATTTAGATTTTGCCAGAGCATTTACCCAACTTTTGCACAAAAATGCATTGGAGGAATAGGAAGCCTTACTTTACTTACCGCAAACGGCGTTTGCCCACCTATTGTTTGTGCCAGTACATCATTGTCTGGTATATGTAATTATGCATGCTCTATGTACTGTATTTGAATACAAATAGAGTAGAACATGGTTCACTTGGACCTCTGTAACACTGCAATGGCATGCGTCGGGTGTTAAACACTTCAGAGAGAGAGAAGTGAAATTACAATTCACTCACACAATACAGAGCTATCAGTGAACAAAACTGCATGAAAATATATGGGTAAACCCAAGGTTAATAGATTTCGATAAGAAATTCCATTAGGCTGTAATTTGCTATTGGGCTGTTATGCAAGACCTAACACCACAATCTAATTCAGATCTGGTGGTTTTATGTTGAGAGCTGTCCAGTCAATTTCCGTCTGCAGACCATTTGTACTCTGTTAAGGATAGCATGAGCTTCGGCAGCTCATTTATGGTTCTTAAGGATGCCTTTGAATATGGATCTAATGGCGACTGACACGTGGAGAAACCAGAGAGGTGCCCCAGGAGGTGTTTACTGTTCAAGTGTGTCCAATTAACACAGATACAAAGGAAAAGCTCTGAGTGTATATCATTTAGGGTAAAATAGAGTATTAAAGTGTAACGTCATAAAGTCAAATAATTAATTGCATGTGTTGCAATTCATTTGGCAGTGGGAGTATATGTATAATCATACTGTGCTTTGTGTCATTATTATCTTAACTTGTCTTTATTGTCTTAAGTGCTATTGCTATATCAATTTCAACTGCTTTGTCATGAAAAAGAAGTAACCAACCAGAAGTTAAATGGTTGACTTATGACTTGCAATGCTCCCATTATTCTTCACAAGCACAAACATAGCGAATATTCCCCTCAGTAATGAGTCTCATTTCCGGCATCTTAATATTTCATTAGGCATCTTGCCTCCCCATTGAGAGACACAGAGCACAGAGTAATGGGAGCAATCTGAGGAATGTTTGGGCCTTGGGGGAAAGCATGGCACCGTCTGCTAGCTCAACACTTATTACTGAAACGCTCCTCTAGGGGAAACTCCCAACGGTACAATAGGAAATGTGGCATACACAAAGGGATAGAGATTTCCCCCCGGTGAGATGGGAGAGATAGCCAACAGAGAGCTCAGTTGTGAGGTGCATTCCTAATCTGATTTAAATAAGATTGTGTTTAACAAACACCTTATCAACCTCAGAGGAAATCCACTCAACCTTCCTCTTATGCCTTGATATGTACGGGAAACAGTGTTCCTGAGGGTGAACAATGTATATTGATACGGCTCCTGAGCCCAGTATTCTCCAGGTGAATTGTTCTACATTACACAAGGACATAACCGGCTCAGTGAGTGGGTGAACTCACAGCCATAAACCCCAGACTCTCTAGGTTGGCCTCTGCTTTGTTCTTACGTTGTCAATGCTGAAATAACCTCCAGAGAGGGTACAGTTGTAACATTTGTATTTTTCCCTTCTTCAGATTGACCCCTATCTCCACCTCTCTCCCCTCCCTTCCACCTTAATTTCTTCTTCTTCTCTCTCTCGCTCATTGTGGGAGTCTCCACTTTAATTTTTCTCCATGAGTGCACTAGATTTATTGCTCCAGTAAATTTCTGCGAAAGAGAAGAAGGCGCACTGGGCCCCCAGGGAACTTCGGCAGGAGATCACCTGACCATGTTGTGGCCACATCTGCAACAAAAACACATTCCTCAGGAGTCATTTGTTATTCCAATTCTAATCCCAGGCCTGGAGGGGGAGGGAGGAAGGAGGGGGAGGCAGGCGGATGGAGGGAGGGGGCGGTGGCATGGTTAAGCTACAGAAAGCAGCAGAACACCAGCACCAGTTACAAGGCAGCAGGCAGCATACATGCAAGGATATTTCCCTGGGAAACAAGGGACCAGAGGACCAGACTACACAGTCCTGTCCTGACTCTGAAAGCTATAGGGATGCATGAGCTCACTGAACAACAGAGCGTGGGTGGGTATATATATCTTATTAATAAATGGCTAAAGTAAATGGGTCAATTTTGGATCTTTCCACCTCAGCGACAAATCAATTACAATGTTAAAATGTTTTGACATCTTGGTGTTCAATGTTCTGCTCTAGTTGGGAACATTGATCTTGTCATAATATTTTTCATTGGAATATTGAAACCTATTTGATGCCTTTCCAATGCTCCAATGTTTTTTGTTTGTTACTTACATTTTAAAAAGTTGCTTTAAAAAAATGCAATTGATCAAGCCATACAGATGTCATGAACAACATACAATAAACATCTTCAACTTCATATAAAGTCAAGGACCATAAATCTCCTTTTAGTGCTGACTGTTCACTTCTTGTAGTGCTGTATACGGTATTGCCACCCTCATATGCAGTCCTAAAGGCTTCGGCATGCTTCAGTTCGGCTGGTGCCTAGCCGAACTCGCCTAGGCAACCCGAGTGTGCTCGCATACTCCCTTAAAAGACCCTTACTCCCTTAAAAGACAGCATACTCCCTTAAAAGACCCTTACTCCCTTAAAAGACCCTTACTCCCTTAAAAGACCCTTACTCCCTTAAAAGACAGTATACTCCCTTAAAAAACAAGAAAAAAGCAGCATTAGTACAATTTGTACATTTTGAGACGCCATAGCCAGTATACGCTTCCTCAAAATAGTCCAAATTAGTCTTAGATAATTTTGACAGTTTTAGTTGGTCAATTTTACATCTAACGAAAAATTTTGGTGCAGTATTTCTCAATTAAAAGATTTGCATGAAAACGAACCATCTCTCATTGAATGACAACAAAGACTTTATTGAAGAATCCCTACGGTTGACTAAGGGGGCGTAGACTTCGTCTATCGACTTCGGCTTGCCTCGAGAAAAATGTTGTGTGCCCGAACAGTCCTACTGAAGTCCAAAACGAAAAAACAATTCACAAAATCTCATCATAATATATACATACACAAACTCTCCCAACTGTTTCGGCTGGGAAGCATGTGGACGTGTTAAGGCCTCCTCCCCCTATACTCTAACTCCTTCTATACAACTAGAAGGCATTGGCTCCCCCTACCCTCATCACATCAGCTTGTGACTTTCCTTTATAAGAACCCATTCAAGACGAGTAGACACATGTTCTAACAGTCTAAAGAGGGCCATGTGTTAGAAAGCTGAACGGAAGTGTGATTGAGCACTCAGGCTAATTCCCCAGGACCTCCCGAGACAGGGTCAGAATAGTTTGGGCAATACATAAAAGGTACATTACATGCATGAATGCATTACCACCATTTGTCCTGGTACATCTAGACCTTGACGTCCTGAGGTCGCATTTACAAGAGCTGCTAATTCAAAAAAAATAAGTGAAGTTCACTGAAAGGCAATGGGTGAACTTGTGTGAAAGTGTTTCAACGAGCATCAAATGTATTAGGAAAACAACCGATTTTGACATTCCTAATTATGATAATATAATGGGAAGCATCTTATTTTTGGTAAGCTATTAAAACTGGTATTCACTTAGCAAATAACTATTTGGGTAAATAATTTGAAGTTATTATGCTGTAAAATATATCAACTGGAGACAAGTCAAGAAGGAAAAACATCCCCTACCACTACTTCTTACCAACTTAAGATGATTAAGTCAACCTTGAGGCCAGTCTTTATATAAGATCCAGATGATAGAACATTGACTCAACTCCATCATTACATATGCATTGAGTAACTCTTCACAAGTTATTATCTCAACTCTTTGAAAAGAGGCAGTGAATTAATTAAGTAATACACTGGCTGGCAGAATGGAGAGACCAACTGTCGAGCAAGGGGGAACTAACTGCTGGATTTAGATTGCTGTAGACATGCCAACAAGATTATAAAATGTGCTTGCTGCTTTCCCTGGGCCCAGAGGCATAGTGAGGAGAAACAAATACTTCCAGATCATTGGAAATGAGACAAATGTAGCCTAAAGCATCAGGAAGTAATTTGTACCTGCTATTTTGGTTTTTCACACTTGGATGGCAAAAATCATCTGGCAGATGGGATAAACTAATGACACTTCATTACGTGAACCGGCAAACCGAAAAGCTGCTGTCTATTATTCAATATGGAAATAAACAGGAATCACAGTATTGAAGAGAGACAGAGAGGTTTCTGACAGAGATGAAAGCAATGACTCTTAAAAAGTACTTGTCATTCTGTCATTTCATTGTCTATATACATGAGTTTCTAATCACTTGTTGACAGTGTAGCCCTTACTGTGTTTTTCTACCTCCTAAATTGCTCCATTCTGTCTATGGCATCTTCTATCCCCTGAGATCCTCAGGGTTATCATGTTCATAACATTGCCACAGCTCTGTGTAGTGTCTGTCCCTCTGCAAGCTATACACACACATCCAGAGCAAAATCTTCCCCAAAAAGACCCCATCGTGGCTTTGTACTTTAACATGTTCTTGGCCGAATGCCAGTGTTGCAGGTCTGACTGTCTGAGAGACTGATGGTTGTTAAAACAGCAGACTGCATGGGTGACTTCCCAATGACCATGGCTGTGGTCTGCCAGCTGGCTGGAACTGGACAGAGGGCTGGGCCTGCAGACTGCTCCGTTAGTGCTCAGTCAGTCTGATTTCACCGTCTCTAATGAACACACTGTTAATCAAGGACAGCAAGCCTTTAGAATAGATGAGAGAAACAATGTATCCTGGTAACGTTATTATTTTTTTCATTGTTGTCCATGCATTATCTTAGCTCTGACTTTTTACTTACAACATAGTATGAGGGATTTAATGTATATTATTGACCACTCAACTCATTCACATTCAATAACATTTGCCTAACAACCAATGCTGTGTGCCATTTTCTCAATGAAAGGATGTGGATGGATATTTAGCTGTGGGGTCAAACTGATTTTGGCAGTGTAGCCAACAGCCAAATTAGCTCCCCCTCAGGGTAGCTGAAGCTAATTTCTATTTGATGATGTGACACTTATAATTCCTGTGACTCTTATAATTCATGTCACCCAGGATAGTATTTAGTTTGGGTCCTTTTCTGTTATGCTAATCATTTTGTTCCCAGAGCTCGACTGTCCTGTACTCTGTGACATGTTGAAATAGAAGAAAGTGATTAAATGCATAATGGTGCCTTGCCATTTGAAATGCTGCCTGATCTTATCAAACTGTTGGGGAACAAAACATTGAATACAGTTCTGGGTAAACCACTTCAGAGCGTGTTTAATCTTTTACTGCATAGTAGTGAAATAGTTCCTGTCTACGTGCATTAGTTAATTATGGGACCAATACACACATACATTCAGTTCGTAGATAAACCATGGCAAAAGATGTACACATGTAAATCATCTCATTCAAATACAACATTTGCACAGGCACTTCATTGTTCTCAAGCTTGAATTATGTATACATTACATATGAATAAATACCGAGTGTTGGAGCACAGGTACAACCTATTCCTGTCACTTCTGATGTTTTCCCAAGTAATTAACAATTAGGCAATGTTATTTAAGTATTTCTTTCATATACTATACTAACATCCTTGCGTGCAGGTGGTGAAAAAAACAACATAAAAACACAAAGATATTATTTGTGTGTTAAGCCGGACGGAACTTCCTTAATTTGACTTTTCAGATAGCACAGGTTGCTTGCCAGTTCTTAGTTGCGATTTGAAATAGGTCAACATTTTTAAAAGGAGTCCATGAAGGTGAGATTATTTTTTTTCATCACTTCATTAGGCTGATAATGATAGTCTGGAATTATATGTGTGCCGGCTGTACTGGTTTGGAGCTGTCTAGTGCTCAATTCTCCGAGCTGTATTCCATTATCTCCTCATTCCCCTCCTAGGTAATCGCACTAGACCACACAGAGCTATTACGGTTTGATCCAATCTCATCCAGGAAGCACTACAATTGGGATGTAGATTATGTCCCAGTTTGCAACCTGTCTGATGGAGCTTCCTCATTAGTGTAGCAGTGTGGGAGTAACAGCAGTAGTTAGGGGGACTGGAGGAGACAGAGACCATCTCAGAGGAGAGAGCTCTCAGCAGTGGGAAGAGACTCAATGGGCTCCCAGCTACATGGCACAGAACCACAGGGGGGCTGGGGTGCACTGGTAGTGCGAGGCAGATAAGACATTTTTGTGACATTCCTTTTCTCTGAAATGACAGCAAGAACTAAAGTTAAGATTATGAGGCATGGGCCAACATTATGTAGTGTGAGTGTGAAAATGTTACAAGAGGTAGTATATTTGTACACAGGAGTTGTCTTATTTCTAGAGATATTTTACATTATCATTAGCAGTCATAGCCACATTGACAAAAGGCATGCTAGTTTAGGCTAGATTCAATAACCCAGTTAACCTATTGTAATTCATTTGGGGGAAAGCCACAAATGCTTCAGGCACACCTGGTATCTCCTCATCTGTAGCTAACGTTCTCTGCAAGTCATCAAGTCCTTAAAGCCTAACATGTACACACATTTGCTTCCTTTGACTCCAACTGAAAACCCTCCGCGAGCTACAGACTTCACAACTACTTTCACACAATTACCCTTACATAAAGTTCTCCCTGAGGACTGGACGACCAATCAGCTGTCTCTCAGCTAAGTGACAACTGAACACCATGTCTCAAAGGACAGCATGTCTGGACGGACACCACAATTCTCAGGACAGACAGGGAATGCACATGCTGGTGATGTAACCATCATTGCCCAACATCTTATCAACCAACAAGGTCTTTAACCCCTCACCACCCACCTCAGCACCCACCTCAGCGGGGGAACAAAGGGAAGACAAAGAAAGTGGACAAAACTATTTTATTATTGGAACACCTGCTACGGCTCTTCCTTGTTTGAAGAACCATTTCCATGGTAATTGCCAGCAGGTACAAACAGTGCAATAATTAGTGTCAGGCCACTGCTATGTAATTACATGGCTTCTCAGAACCATGAGAGAGAGAAGAGTGGAAGTATTTCAGAGAAGAGGAGAGCCGAGCCCCCCCACCCTAGTGTCCCCCTTGTCTCCCTCCAACCTCCAATCAGACAGAAGACTCCTGATTGCTGTACTGTAGTGGCAGCACTCCTGCCTTGTCATTCTCTCTGTGCTTTTGGTTAGGAAGATGAAACAGCCTCTCAGTCTCCATTATCAGACGTACAATACTGAATGTTCACTGGGCACAATTTCTTACTATTACCTTGTTACTATTACCTTGTTAGGAATCTATGGCATTAGGAAATGTTGTGCAATGGACCTATCAAAACATATGTGACTGAATTCAGGAAGGTCAGTTTATGTCAAATTTCTTTGGGGTTTCTTTTTTATTTATTACAGACTCTGAATGGTACAGTATATTGTGCACTGCAGTTGGAGGAAACATGGGGAAGTTATGCTTGTTTGGAATTTTATAAACTTGTTATCTCAATTTGGAGACAAGTAAGGAGAAAATGCCATTGAATGATTTTTACACATTTAATCTGTTCTTTAAAGTATCCCAGAATGTTTCATTAGGTTGTGGGAAGAGCCTGGTGTGAACATTGTGGGGACATCACAAAAGATATGTTCCCAAAACACAAAAACTGTCCAGTTTTTTGGGGTGTAAAAACATTCACCTGATATTACAAGAACATTCCCAGAACAGCCTTTCTGAGTTCTTTAAAGGTTCCCAGAACATTTAATTAGGTTGCGGGAACAGTTATTATTATTTTTACTTTTATTCTGAAAGGGAAGTACTGAGACTATGGTCTCTTTTACAGATGAACCCTGCGTAAATACAGCTAACACATACAATATACACTATACAAAACCAAAACATTTATGAACATAGAGGTCTCCGGTCATTACTCTGATCTGACCAAGGGGGACCAGAACATCTGATTTAAGAGAGCTCTGGAAGTTGTTCCACGTAAGTGCCGCAACAAAAACTAAAAGCAACTTAACCCAGCTCGTTGGAGACCGAATGGGCCTCAGTGTTTTCAAAGCCTGAGACCGGGTTTGGTCATTTGGAAGTCTAAATTGAATTAAGGATGATAAATACATAGGAAGGTTCTGCATGAGTACCTTGTCGATAAACACAAGAAAATGCTACATATAAAGAGGCCCAACCCACTTTTTGATACAAAACACAATTGTGAGTTCTGTAACCATTACCAGTAATAAAACTAAGGCCACAATGTAAAACAGCATCTAGTGGTTTAAGTGTAGATGTTGATGCATGCATATAGATAATATCCCCATAATATAAAATAATATAAAATATTCATAAAAGTGGCCTGGAAAATGTCCTTCCTATTAACAATAGTCAGACATGCTTTGTTTCTGTAAAAGAAACCAACCTTGAACTTCAACTTCTTCACCAGCTCGATGGCACGTTTTTTTCACTGACACTTTGTCATCAAGCCAGATACCAAGATATGTGTAGGAAGGAACTCAATTTGTGTACCGTTCAAACTAGTCATTACAAATTCATTGAAATATGGGTTATGGGACCTAGAAAAAAGCATGCACTTAGTTTTGTTTGCATTTAGCACTAACTTTAGATCCAGTAGTGCCCTATCCAATGATTGAAAATCAGACTTCAAATGTGAAACGGCTTGGCCAACCAATGAAGTAATAGAATACAACACTGTATCATCTGCATGAATATGATTTTTTTTTTGCAGCATTACCAATGTTATTTATATAGATTGTAAATAGTAGTGTCACGGCTTCTATAAGTCAGGCGCAGAGAGCAGGGAAGTTCAAAAGATGTGGATCTTTATTTTCCAAAAAAAACAGAGAGACGGTCACGCCACACACACAAGGGAGCGTAAAGACCCAGTCCAAACAAACAGGACGAAACTGATCGGAAAAATGAATACCACAAAATAATCACACACCATAAACAGAAAAACAAGCCCGCACAAAAGCCGGCGGGCCTACTGGGTTTAAATAGCCCACAATCAAAACCTAAACACAAAACAGGTGCAACTAATCAGACACAACTAAATGAAACAGAAAAGGGGATCAGTGGCAGCTAGTAGGCCGGCGACGACGATCGCCGAGCACCGCCCGAACAGGAAGAGGCACCATCTTCGGTGGGATTCGTGACAAGTAGGGACCGAGTATCAAACCTTGGGGCACTCCTTTATGTAACTCAAGGAACTGAGATTTGACCCCATTTACCTTGATGGCCTGAGTTTTGTAATTGAGATAATTATGAAACCATTGGGAAGCATCAGTAACCAACCATTTCGAGGACAGCTTATTCAACAGAATAACGTGGTCTACAGTATCTAAAGCTTGTGACGTCTACAAGCATGGCAGCACAATTCTTTCTATCATCTAAGACATTTGCTATGTCATTTACAACAAGCATGGTAGGCCTAGTGATGCTATGTTTAGGTCTGAATCCGGACTGATTAACACTAAGAATACCATTTACAGAGAGAAAATCACGTAGCTGTTTGTTGACAAACGATTCTAGTATTTTCACAAGAAAAGGGAGCCTGGAAACAGGTCGATAATTAAGAAGAGAACTACTATCCCCGCTCTTATGGAGTGGTAGCACAAAAGCTGCTTACCCCTGTTTTTGAATATTTCCTGATACTAAAGTTAAATAAATAATGTGTTACTGAGCCAACAATGAGTGGCACTGCATAGTTAAGCAAGGACGTGTCAAAATTGCCAGCCCCTAATTACTTCTTGTTGTTAACAGCTAATAAGGTAGTAAGATCTTCTGTTTTTGTGAGTAGCCAAAAGGAAAAACCCTACCATTTCCCAAGTCACGTGAGGTTGACTGATGATCCATCAAGGCAACTGGAGGCTGTATGTGGGAAGAACAGACAACGGACTGGCCAAGACCAGAGATAAAATGCTGATTAAAGCATCACACATCTTAACTTTTTCAGTAATGATACAGGAGTCTAAAACTACTTGCTTAGGCAAGGAAGTAGAGGAATTATCCAGCTTCATTGAATTAATGATTTTCCAGAATTTAGAGGGATCACTAACAGTCTGTCATAGTACTAAGGAAGTAGTTTGATTTGGCATGTTTAACTGAGGCAGTACACCTATTTCTCAATTGCCTAAATATCTGCCAATCAGCTAACGAGCCAGGTTGTCTAGCCTTGGCTCAGGTCTGAGAGTACAGGAGAGTGCCATGGATTACTTACTTTGTTGACTCTGAGTCGCTGAAAGGGGCATATTTATCAGCCAGAGAGGTAAAAATGGATGAGAAAAATTTAAGTGTCTGGTATGCAGTTAGTAGAAAAAAAAACTCTGAATAATATAGATAGTAAGGAACAAAGGGGTGAGATAAAAAAAAAAATATTCACAATTATACGAGGGTCAGAGTATTTCCATTTGGTATCTGTATTGCAAGAAATAGGGAAGTGGTCGCTGATAACATTTGCAAAAACACTACTAGCCAAATACTTATGGGGACAGTTAGTCAGGATAAGGTCAATAAATGATGAGTTTGCCAGATATTATACATTAATCCGAGTGGGCATCATTATCAGCTGAGTCAAGTCGAATTTAGGACAGATATTCTTAAACTGATCTGAGGCATGTGTAGCCCAATCAAGATTTAGATCTCCTAACACAACCAGTTCAGATACCAACAGCCTCCGACGAAGTGGCTGGAGGGTGGTAGACCACAGCAATAAATATATGCATGTTTTGATTTATGGACATCTTACATAAATAGCCACCCTTCCCCGTTTTTTTTTTTTTTTGTCTCTCACATCTGAAAATGTTGTAGTCCGCACTGGCAATGCTCTTATCCGTAATCAGATTATTCAGCCAGGTCTCTGAGATAACCAGAACGACAGGGCTAGTGTCATGCACTCAGATGTCCAGAAAGTCCAGATTAGACGACATTTATACGTACAATTCCAAGCCCTCTTGTGAGATTTGAAAACAGCAGGAGTATTCATGGTGACACAAGAGTCAATAGAACTGGTTGAGTTAGCCACAATAGGCTTCTTGATTGGATTCAAATTCGCAGAGCTAATAGTAGAATTTTACAAGGTATCCAAGACTTTGAGTGCTGATCTTGGTCACTTGCTTTCCAGATCAGGAAAAATAAGACAGGGGGGACCATATGCAGAATTTCAAAGTAGGAATCATATTTCGTACGTTTTTTAACAGTGCATATTCCACAATGTTTTATTTTTTACAGTTAGTTTAAGTATCGCAATTCTGACAGTCATCAAGCTGTAATGATAGACATTTTAGAAAATGTACTGTCTGCACAGCTTCCTAGGCAACCACAGCAGCAGGAATGCTGTGATACAAAAATCAGCTTTCCCAAGGTAAATTAGGTGGGATATGCTGTGAAACCTGTGAAGACAGACCCAACATACAAGTTATAGTTATTTATTGCAAATGTGAGTCAATTGAACATTTCAGGCACACAATAATTAATTTAAAGTTTTCACAAAAAAGTGCACAACCAAATATTGCATATTTCAAATGGAGTGCTTTTAAACACCAGAAAACCAGAACCAGAACACCAGAAGACCACTACATCAACGAATTGAGAGCATCATAACTCAGAAAGGAAATAAAAGGAAATTAAATTCACGATCCATTGAACAAACATTTCCCCTTCCAAAAACTTTACAGGCTAAGTAGACGGGGTGGCAGGTATCCTAATGATTAGAGCGTTGGACTTGTAACTGAAAAGTTGCAAGATTGAATCCCCGAGCTGACAAGGTAAAAAAGAAAACCTGAGCAAGGCAGTTAACCCACTGTTCCTAGGCCGTCATTGAAAATAAGAATTTGTTCTTAACTGACTTGCCTAGTTAAATATAAAAACAGGCTCGGATCTCCTCTTCAACATGTCACCCTTGATCCAGCGCTGTATGTGGGGAAGCTGTTTGAGTTGTCCATGTCTGCCCAGTGTGAGAGGCCTGACAAGGTGGAGGCCATAGCTGGATTTTGGGGGTGGCTGAAGCCTGCTTGATTGAAGCAGGGTACATGGGTCCCCCTCCTTTTCTTCTCCCCTTCCCATCAATCTCTGTAGTTGGTTGTATTTCCTAAAGCCTAAGTAATTACATTTTATGTGGTATGACATCACTCTTTGTTCCTTTGTATTGATTTTCAAGCATTCAGACAGGAGATGAGTGTTACAAAATGTACAAATCAATGGGTCCTGCACACTGTTGGGACAGAGTGTTCATGTTGATCAATATTTTGGCTATGCAGAATCACCAAAAAATTGTCCAGTACACTTATTGTATGCTGTTTTCATGTACTGTGCATTCCCTTATGCCTATGCAGGTGAGTTGGGTGAGTTGGGCTTTACTAATTCTTGTAAAGAAGTGTATCAGTGAACTGTATTCTGTAATTAGTTACAAAACAGTAGAAATGTAATTGTGTATTGCTGCTGTTTGCCTGATATCCAACAGTCCATGATCAGCTGTGTTGACAATGAGAGCATTTTGCAAAGAAAATGGGTTGAGGCATACTATTTAGGCTTGGAAAAACATGTGGCTCATTGTTTACCTTGTTACCTGAAAACGACCACAAGGGCGAATATAATGAATATAAGCACCCCGCACACTCATACTGTTCTTACAGGCTTCCTGATAAATAGAGATTAGAAAAAAGGTAAAATGTCTTAAATTCTGAGCATTTTAATAGCATAAAAATACTGTGGGTGATGTTTTGACCATTCAAATACTTTTTTTAATTTGAGAAATAGGATGACTGTGCGGGACCTTTAATAACTCAGAAATTGGGTTCTGATTGATCATTTTTGACTGAAAACCCACAATGCAACAGTTATCCCCTGGCACAGAGGGTTAACAATCTTGCTGTATATCTGACGATTGCAGGTTCAAAATATTCTTTAACCATGTTTCTTTTCAGATATTTTTTTTTACTTGAGGCTCAGGTTTTAATCGACTAAAAGAGAGGATGTCTTTATTTCATCCAAATGTATAAATCCAATCAGAAATGCAGAATTTAGACTAACTGTAAAAAAGAAAACGTTATGTAAAAAACTACTGTTCAACACATCAATATCATTCGTAGTTTGAGACACTCGGTATGGTCCCCCTTGCTTATTTTTCATGATCTGAAAAGCAAAAGTGATTGTAAGATCAGCCCTCATGGTCTTGGATACCTTGTAAACATGGGCCCAGAAGTAAGCAGCATATAAAGAGGATGGGTGAAGTATTTCCCTGGGTTAGTTATCTCCAAGAAGGCTAAATGTCTAAAAGGCTGGAATTCCTGATTGACCAGCATATACTGAAATTTTGTACTGAAATACATATATATATAATATACTGAAATTTTGTATTTGGTGACATCGATGAAGACTGATGCAAAAAAACATGCTGCCAATCAGATTACTTTGAAGGAGTCCCATCATCCAGCATCCAGGCCACACCTCTACCCGCATCAGTCCTAAGCTCCTGTACGGACTCCGTTGCCTTGACACCTGTGCCAGGCTGGGCCTCTGTCTGTGCCCACGACACCTGTGCCCTGCTAGGTCTCTGTTCATCATCGCCACACCTGTGCCCGGGTGGGCCTCTGTTCCTGATCTCCACACCTGTGCCCGGCTAGGCCTCTGTTCATGATCTCCACACCTATGCCCGGCTGTCCCTCAGTCAGCCCTATCCTCTGCTCCTTACGGGCTGGGCATTCTGATGGAGCCACCGATCAGTTACTCTCCATTTTCAGTTAATTATATATACTTAAATAAATACTAATTATTTGTGTTCAATTGTTTGTCCCTTTGTGGTGTTTATTTAACTGTATATACAGCATAATTTTTAATTGATGTATTACTGAACAGTATTCTACCCTTTCTTTTAAATCACTCTGAGCAAAAAAGCCCTTAGCTGAATTCTCAAATTACATTTTGATCAATTAATGTCAGTCTTTGAATGCTCCATTGTATAAACTATTTAATGTTCCTGCTTGTGTGCTATGTGCACTGATTTCAAACAATTAGAGTATATTTTTCATTCTCACGTATCCTCCAATTCTGTGTCTTCAATTACTTCTTTGACTTACAATCAAAACAATTTCGCCAACATTACGTTTTTGATGTGAACTTGATATTAAATGTATAAATTAAGCCATTTCTCTTATTTGAGATAAACCAGATTTAACTCCTGTGGTGTTTAGGCTTTACACATTTAGGTTCCCATTCCATAAGATAGGTCAATATATAAAGTGCAAAACATTTTTGTTGTTGTGTTTGTGTAATTAAATGCTGTTCAAATGTCCTGTAAAGGAAATGAACATGTGATGTGTTTCTATATCACCTACAATACAGTCATCAAATGCAAATTGCCATTACATCTGAAGAGAAAGATAACGGGGATGCATTCTAATCTGATTTACGGAACTAAACTATTCAATGTTGTGGTTAAGTTAAATATAACATGCTCTTGACATTTTCTGTGGACCTCCAAGAAAATGTCAAATGTATATTTCGTGAACATCAATTCAATATTTTGTTAAAACCTGAAACAAATACACTATGAGTTTCATAGCTGACTTATTTTATTCTTACAACATTAAGGGAATTTCCTTTGCTACCTAATTTAATCATTGTATGAATGTCATCACAACTGAGCATATTTTGTGTTTTGGGAACCTATCTCTTGTAATGTACCCACACTGTTACCACAATATAATTCAATATTCTGGGAACCTTTAACAAAAGGCACATATCAATAGGTGGTCCAGGTAAGTCCCCGGCAGGCCAAAATTGGTTCTGTGAAAGTTCCCAAAAGATTTGTTATGTTGCGGCAAATGTTCTCATAACACTAAAACTCTCCAGTTGTGGTGATGATTATAGAATATTTAGATTAAAAAAATTGCCTGATGTTGCAAAAACGTTCCTAGAACACATTTAATCTGTTATTTAAATGTTCCCAGAATGTTTCATTAGGTTGTGGGAACAGTCTTGTGAGGACAATGGGGGTTCATCAGAAAAGATATGTTCCCAAAACACAAAAACTGTCCAGTTTTGCGAGTGATTTTACAATGTTTATTTTAGTGTGCAAAAAACACCTTATGTTACAAGAACGTTCTTTTAAGGTTCCCAGAATGTTTAATTTGGTTGTGGGAACATTGTGTGGCCATGACAAGAGATATGTTCCCAAAACAACAAAAAATATCCAGGTGCTGATTATTACAATGTTTCTATTAGGTTGAAAACAAAATTGCCTGATCTTGCAAGAACATTCCCAGAACACATGTAGTCTGTTCTTTAAGTAAATCAGGTGTTAAATGAGGTGAAAGGGAGACTGGAGTGCCACTTTAAAGCTAATTTCCTGAAACTCTACAGATTTTGCCATGTCCTATGGTCCAAAAACAATACTAATAAATGTAATTGTTAATATAATAATAATAAATGTTTGTTCATCTCCATGGGGGGCATGCTCCACAGTTTAGGAACTACCGCTTTAACTACATAAAAATCCCTCCTTCCATGGCTATTGTTTTCAGGTGGGCTTTTAACTACAGGAGATCTGATGTTAATGTCAATCTAAGGAGACTAAGGGGAGTGATTTGGGGTGAATAGTGAGAGTCACACATCCCATTGTCCTGATGAATCCTATCACTAATACTGTGTGTGGAGAGGATTAAGCATTTTTCATGGTGAGCCATTTTCCTTTCTAAGCAGAATGCATGTTCGTTGTTCATTTTGAAATAGGTTTAGCCTTCAGGATCAGAGAATAATAGTGAAGAATAATAGTGTTCTATTACAAAACATCTCATTATCATTCTCCTGTAACATTGATAGTCTATACCAACTGCAATGTTCTATATCACGCACAACATTGTCACACTTAACCGCTGCCCCGACAGATGTAAAATCTTAATTTGAGACAGATTGCTACAGCATGAAAATAATTCTGCAGCAACAGGAAATGTGAATAATTTTGTGGATTATAATTAATGGACATTTTTAATAATGGACATATTTGTAGGGGTTGATACATTTTCGATAAGAGAAAATGTGGAAATTACAAACCTCAAATGCACTACAAGTTTTGCATAAAGTTCTCCTGCAACAGGGTGATCAAAGTAAGATCCTACATCTGTATCTGTAGAATGGATCTGAACAATATGACATTCAGATCTGGCAAGGGATCAGTAATGTATTGACAGTTGCTAATGCGTGTTGTTTATTTGCATTTTCTCAACTTAATACGTTTATATTTTGTCAATTGTTTAATTGATACAGTTGAAGTCGAAAGTTTACATACACCTTAGCCAAATATGTTTAAAATCAGTTTTTCACAATTCCTGACATTTAATCCTAGTAAAAATTCCCTGTCTTATGTCAGTTAGGATCACCACTATATTTTAAGAATGTGAAATGTCAGAATA
Source organism: Oncorhynchus clarkii lewisi (assembly GCF_045791955.1). NCBI lineage: Eukaryota > Metazoa > Chordata > Actinopteri > Salmoniformes > Salmonidae > Oncorhynchus > Oncorhynchus clarkii. Next base: position 23,784,820 of record NC_092154.1, on the reverse strand, counting down.
ATAGTTGAGAGAATGATTTATTTCAGCTTTTATTTCTTTCATCACATTCCCACTGGGTCAGAAGTTTACATACATACACTCAATAGGTATTTGGTAGCATTGTCTTTAATTTGTTTAACTTGGGTCAAACGTGTCGGGTAGCCTTCCACAAGCTTCCCACAATAAGTTGGGAGGATTTTGACCCATTCCTCTTGACAGAGCTGGTGTAACTGAGTCAGGTGTGTAGGCCTCCTTGCTCGCACACGCTTTTTCAGTTCTGCCCACAGATTTTCTACAGGATTGAGGTCAGGGCTTTGTGATGGCCACTCCAATACCTTGACTTTGTTGTCCTTAAGCCATTTTGCCACAACTTTGGAAGTATGCTTGGGGCCATTGTCCATTTCGAAGACCCATTTGCGACCAAGCTTTAACTTCCTGACTGATGTCTTGAAATGTTGCCTCAATACAGTATATCCACCTAATTTTCTTACCTCATGATGCCATCTATTTTGTGAAGTGCACCAGTCCCTCCTGCAGAAAAGCACCTCCCCACAACATGATGCTGCCACCCCCGTTCTTCAAGGTTGGGATGGTGTTCTTTGGTTTGCAAGCCTCCCACTTTTTCCTCCAAACATAACGATGTTCATTATGGCCAAACAGTTCTATTTCTGTTTCATCAGACTAGAGGACATTTCTCCAAAAAGTACATTCTTTGTCCCCATGTGCAGTTGCAAACCGTAGTCTAGCTTTTTAATGGAGGTTTTGGAGCAGTGGTTCTTCCTTGCTGAGCGGCCTTTCAGGTTATGTCGATATAAGACTCGTTTTACTGTGGATATAGATACTTTTGTACCTGTTTCCTCCAGCTTCTTCACAAGGTCCTTTGCTGTTGTTCTGGGATTGATTTGCACTTTTCACACCAAAGTATATAAATCTCTAGGAGACAGAACGCGTCTCCTTCCTGAGCGGTATGATGGCTGCGTGGTCCAATGGTGTTTATACTTGCATACTATTGCTTGTACAGATGAACGTGGTACCTTCAGGCGTTTGGAAATTGCTCCCAAGGATGAACCAGACTTGTGGAGGTCTACCATTTTTTTCTGAGGTCTTGGCTGATTTCTTTTGATTTTCCCATGATGTCAAGCAAAGAGGCACTGAGTTTGAAGGTAGGCCTTGAAATACATCCACAGGTACACCTCCAATTGACTCAAAATATGTCAATTAGCCTATCAGAAGCTTCTAAAGCCATGACATAATTTTCTTGAATTTTACAGAAGCTGTCTAAAGGCATAGTCAATGTAGTGTATGTACACTTCTGACCCACTGAAATTGTGATAGGGTGAAGTATAAGTGAAATAATCTGTCTGTAAACAATTGTTGTAAAAATTACTTGTGTCATGCACAAAGTAGATGTCCTAACCGACATGCTAAAACTGTAATTTGTTAACAAGACTAACCTCAGGTACTCTAATACATAAATAAACGATAAAATGTAAGACGGAGAATCGTTATTTTTTTCTTTACCGAAGAAAAACAACAAAGAATGCGCTCTCATCCACACGCATGAAAACACTACAGCCAAAATGGGAGCCACCTAGCTAATTTTTCCAAAAACAAGCCTTAAACTCTTTCTAAAGACTGTTGACATCTAGTGGAAGCCTTAGGAACAGCAATCTGGGAGGATTTCGTCTCATAATAAAAATGACAGCCATTGGAAACAGTGATAGGCTGAATTGTTGAGGGGGATGGTTTGTCCTCGGCTTTATCAGCTCTGTTATACTCACAGACATTATTTTAACAGTTTTAGAACCTTTAGAGTGTTTTCTATCCAAACCTACCAATTATATGCATATCCTAGCTTCTGGGCCTGAGTAACAGGCAGTTTACTTTGGGCACGCTTTTCATCCGGATGGCAAAATACTGCCCCCTATCCCAAAGAGGTTTTCACTATTCTCAAAGCACTTCATGATGACAGAAGTGAGTGCTACGGAGCAATAGTAATTTAGTTCAGTTACCTTTGCTTTCTTGGGTACATTATAAGAGATAGGTTTCCAAAACACAACATATGCTCAGTTGTGATGACATTCATATAATGTTTAATTTAGGTTGAACAGGACATTCCTTTAATGTTGTAAGAATGTTGACAGAACAGCTGGCCTAAGTTCATTGAGATGTTGCAAGAATATTCTTGTGATATTCACATACGTTGCACAGAACATTCCCACAATGTTGCGCAATGTTCCACAATTTCAAAATAAGTATATTTTTAATGACGGTCATAGCATAAATGTTTTAGGTTGAACATAATATTGAATTGATGTTCACGCAATATACATTTTACCTTGTTTTGAAGGTCCTCGGAACATTTAAAGAACATTTAGAACATGTTACATTGAAATTTTACCTAACATTACCACAACATTCTCAGCCTGCAAATTTGTCTCTTTAAAGCATATGTTTCTCTCCAGATTTATGGCAATTTGCATTTGATGTACAGAGACACACAGCATTATCATTTTATTCATAGGACATTTACACAGAATTGAATAATACTAACACAGCCATATTCTTAACATTTCATACGTTGACTATCTGCACATAATTTCATAGCACATTTGAACAGCATTTAATCATAATCACATTTTTTACACTTCAAATGTCGACAATCTGCACATGATTTAATTCATAGGACATTTGAACAGCATTTAATCATACAAACACAACCATATTTTGTACACTTCATATGTTGACAATCATTTGAATATCTCAGAAATTGTGCTCTGTGTCCTGATTGACCGTATTAGACTGAAAAATCAAAACAGTACCACAACTCTGGTGGTGCAGAGGGTTAATGTTCTGGCTGCAGATCCAAAGATTGCAGGTTGAACCCACATATTCTGTAACAAAGGAAGCATGGAATTCCTGATTGACTATACTGCCATGGCTATAGACTGAAAAAAAAAGAGGTTGAATGAGTGCTTTCCTGGTGGTGTAGGGGATCAAAAACCTGACTTGGGAGCCAAACCCCACGTGCAGATTGTCAAAATAAAAGGACAAAAAAATATGGTTGAATTTGTATGATTCATTGCTGTGTGAATGTCCTATGAATGAAGTTGTCTATATCAACTTGTAGTGGGCCCACATTAAAGACCTCAAATGTGAATTACTGTATTGCTTTAAAGGAGCTACAAATTTGCATGCTGAGGAATGTTATGGTAATATTAGGTAAAACACTTTCTAAACGTTCTTGACATTTTCTGAAGACCTCCAAGACATTGTATAATGTATATTGCTTGAACATCAATGGAATATTATGTTAAACCTAAAACAAATATGCTATGAACGTCATAGAAATGGACTAATTTGGAAATTGTGGAACATTGTGCAACATTGTGGGAATGTTCTGTGCAACCTTCGTGAATATCACAACAATATTTGTGCAACATTAAGGGAATATCCTGTGCAACTTAACTTAAACATTGTTTGAATGTCATCAGAACTGATCATATTTTTCAGAACCTATCTCTTGTAATGTATATACACTGTTCCCACACTCTAATTAAATGTTTTGGGAACTTTTAAAGAACATAAAAAATGTGTTCTGGGAATGTTCTTTCAACATCAGGTGAATGTTTTTAGTACCCTAAAATGAACATTGTAGAATCATCCGGACAACTAGATAGTTTTTGTGTTATGAGAACACTTGCCACAACCTAACAACTGTTCTGGGAACTTTTACAGAATCAATTTTGGTTTGCTGGGAAAATAATACTAGTACATTGTGTTATTACATTACCTGGAAACCTAATGAGAAATTTGGGGGAACGTTCTGTGGTTGTTACAGATGTTGTGAACAACTTTTTAGTGAATTTTAGGAGAACATTCCAAGGATATTTCATTAAAAAAAGTAAATATACAATAAAAGAATATTTTGTTATCAAAAACATTCTTTGAATGTTTTTGGGATGTTATCATCCTAACGTTAGAATAAACCCCAACTACAAGTTAATGGGAATCTTAGCTAATGTTCTGGGAATGTTCCCAGTTTGCTGGGATGAAGGTAATTGGTAATGAACATTGGTTTCAGAGAAAATCAAGGCATAAGCTATGGCACTAAACTGCATTACTGAATCTGTTCAAGTTGAGTATTGATAATTGTCTGACCAGTTGCTCAAGAGCTGGACTCTGGTTGTTTCATTGGATAATGGAGATACACATCTCTTTGGTATCTCTCTTTGGTACCATCATGAACATAATTACTCTTATCTGGGGAAGATGACAAAAGAACATTGATGCAAAGAGTAGAGACCCAAACAATCCAAGCACAGTCTTACAATATCACATGGTGTAACACATACAGTGACTATAATCTGGTATTTTTACTTTCCATGGAGCCAGCAGTACAGAAAATACTCACTTTGAAACACACAAAAGATTTACAATGCCAGTATGTGCCACAGGGTTTCCGAAAGTCATAGGGTTTCATTTGAACACTGTGAACACGACAACGCAACATCTTATCTAGTCCACATGCCCTGGATGTTTAGAAACTGTCTCTTCGCAGTGGTCATTTATCATTCCATGAGGCATGCCATTAGAATAGAAAAGGTCTTGGCTTCCATATGCTGCCATTTTAGTTTGCAAATGTTGAACCGTTTTCAGATGTCTCCTAATCTGTCCACCTTGGTACCCCTGCCTTTTCAAAGCCCCTTGATCTGCAGTCGTTTTAAGCATCATGGCAGGATGCTGCTGCCCTTTGAATGTCAGAGGCAGTGTGACACCTGTACCCCTGACCTCTGAAAGACTCTATCCCCATATTTCACTTTATTATCTACTATGATACTGTACAACATCCATATGGAACCAGGGAAAACAACAGACGTGGGGCTGGTTTCAGATTATTACGACTATAGACCTAGGACAAAATTGACTTTTGGTAAGACTATTGAGCATTCGTTATAACTGCAATGTCTTAATCCTGGGTTATGGTTAAACCCGTCAAAAATGTTACAGAACCTGATATTCCTGAACGCCACCCCATACATTTCCGGTCTCCTCACAACTGGGTTACTTTTGCATAAAATATCAAAAACACTTAAGATTCACTCAGTGTCAGTATTCAGTATTTGCCTTTACCTCCTGATGTTCTCAGAAAACATTTAGACAGTAGACACTCTCTTCGCACAGGGCAAATTAATTAAGATGAGAGACATCTCAAACATAGAGCCTAGCCATGATTGCCTCAGTCTCAGAGGGCTATCTTTCAAATGAACTATCTCCATAAAACATTAACAACCTAGCAGTTAAACTCAAGATGTATCCTGCATTATCCAGACGCACTAGCTCAGTCCTAATAAGACTATCTTTCTAGCAGTGAGTGTAGTGCAGAGCTAAACTCAAGCAGCATGTTCTTGTCAAGAAATATTGTTCCAACTCATTGGGTATCTTTAGTGACCAATAAAACTGGAAGTTTGCATGGACTAGCAAACCCTGGAATGGAATTTCAGGATCATTTATTTTATTTCTATGTGACCCTGCCTTTCATCCAATAGGTCTTCAACCTTTTTTTCTCAGATATTAATTTCCTGGACATACAGAAAGTTAAATCTAGACTTGGTTTCCTCTATTGTAATCGGTCCTATTTCACTCCTGTTGCCAAACTACCCCTGATTCAGATGACCATCCTACCCAGGCTAGATTACGGAGACCTAATTTATAGATCAGCAGGTACGGGTGCTCTCGAGCGGCAAGATGTTCTTTACCATTCAGCCATCAGATTTTCCACCAATGCTCCTTATAGGACACATCACTGCACTCTATACTCCTCTGTAAACTTGTCATCTCTGTATACCCGTCGCAAGACCCACTGGTTGATGCTTATTTATAAAACCCTTTTAGGCCTCACTCCCCCCTGTCTGAGATATCTACTGCAGCCCTCATCCTCCACATACAACACCAGTTCTGCCAGTCACATTCTGTTGAAGGTCCCCAAAGCACACACATCCCTGGGTCGCTCCTCTATTCAGTTCGCTGCAACTAGTGACCGGAACGAGCTGCAACAAACACTCAAACTGGACAGTTTTATCTCAATCTCTTTATTCAAAGACTCAATCATGGACACTACCTGACAGTTGTGGCTGCTTTGTGTGATGTATTGTTGTCTCTACCTTCTTGACCTTTGTGCTGTTGACTGTACCAATAATGTTTGTACCATGATTTGTGCTGCTACCATGTTGTGTTGCTACCATGTTATCGTTATGTTGTGTTGTTTCCATACTGTGTTTTTGTCTTAGGTCTCTCTTTATGTGGTGTTGTGTTGTCTCTCTTGTTGTTATGTGTGTTTTGTTCTATATTTATTTATAAATATTTTTTAAATCCCAGGAGGCCTTTTGGCCTTTGGTAGGCCGTCATTGTAAATAATAATTTGTTCTTAACTGTCTTGCCTAGTTAAATAAAGGTTAAATATATATATTTTTTAAATAACCTTGGTTACAAGACTACAGTAGACCTTGGGTACAACCACTAAGAACATACATTTATAAATATACAGTGCCTTCAGACCCCTTGACTTTTTCCAAATTTAAAGACTTATTCTAAAATGGATTTAAATAAATACAAATCCTCAGAAATCTACACACAATACCCCATAATAGCAAAACAGAAAGACCTTATTTACACAAGTATTCAGACCCTTTGCTATGAGACTCAAAATTGAGCTCAGGTGCATCCTGTTTCCATTGATCATCCTTGAGATGTTTCTACAATTTGATTGGAGTCCACCTGTGGTAAATTCAATTGATTGGACATGATTTGGAAAGGCACACACCTGTATATATAAGGTCCCACAGTTGACAGTGCATGTCAGGGCAAAAACCAAGCCATGAGGTCGGAGGAATTGTCTGTAGAGCTCCGAGACAGGATTGTGGGTACCAAAACATTTCTGCAGTGTTGAAGGTTCCCAAGAACACAGTGGCATCCATCATTCTTAAATGGAAGAAGTTTGGAACCACCAAGACTCTTCCTAGAGCTGCCTGGCCAAACTGAGCAATTGGGGGAGAAGGACCTTGGTCAGGGATGTCATTCTGACAGAGCTATAGAGTTCCTCTGTGGAGATGAGAGAACCTTCCAGAAGGACAACCATTTCTACAGCACTCCACCAATTTTTATTTCACCTTTATTTAACCAGGTAGGCTAGTTGAGAACAAGTTCTCATTTACAACTGCGACCTGGCCAAGATAAAGCAAAGCAATTCGACACATATTAAACACAGAGTTACACATGGAATTGTCACGTGCGTCAAAAGGAGCGTACCAAGGCGCAGCTTGCGTAGTTCCACATACTTTATTTCAAAGGGAAACTTAACAAAAACAACAAAGAATCAACAAACGTCCAGTACAGAGCGCACCAAGGCACTACCTGAAGAAAAAAAACAATATCCCACAAACGCAGGTGGGAAAAGGACCACACTAAGTAGGGTCCCCAATTAGAGGCAACAATAATCAGCTGCCTCCAATTGGGAACCATACTCACACCAACATAGAAATATCAAAACTAGAACACCCCCTAGTCACCCTCTGACCTATTGCACCATAGAGAACCCTATATATACAGTGTGTGCAATGAGGTAAGATAAGGGAGGTAAGGCAATAAATAGGCCATGGTGGCGAAGTAATTACAGTATAGCAATTAAACACTGGAGTGATAGATGTGCAGAAGATGAATGTGCAAGTAGAGATACTGGGATGCAAAGGAGCTAGATAAATAAATAAATACAGTATGGGGATGAGATAGTTGGATGAGCTATTTACAGATGGGCTATGTACAGGTGCAGTAATCTGTGAGCTGCTCTGACAGCTGGTGCTTAAAGCTAGCGAGGGAGATATGAGTCTCCAGCTTCAGTGATTTTTGCAGTTCATTCCAGTCATTGGCAGCAGAGAACTGGAAGGAGAGGCGGCCAAAGGAGGAATTGGCTTTGGGGGTGACCAGTGAGGACTTTATGGTAGAGTGACCAGATGGAAGCCACTCCTTAGTAAAAGGCACCTGACAGCCTGCTTGGAGTTTGACAAAACGCACCTAAAGACTGCCAAAGGTGCGTCAACAAAGTATTAAGTAAAGGGCTCTTCATAAATTAGCAAAAAATTGCATGTATCGCATGTAGATTGTAGAACAATTTCATCAATTTTAAAATAAGGCTGTAACCTACCAAAATGTGGAAATAGGCAAGGGGTCTGAATACTTCCCGAAGGCACTGTATATCAGCGGTAGTCAGTACCGTTTAAGATGAGGACAATAAAAAAAATGAGCATGGCCTTATTTCTATTACAGCATATTGAATGAATGTGTAATGAATACTCAGGGAGAAAAAGGTGTAAATTCACGAGCAGAACGCGGCAGAAGTTTATTAAGCCTTCGCAGAGGGCAGGAATCATGGTCAGCAGGCAATGAGTCAAACACAGGTAGGTAGTAAAAAACAAACAATACCTCACAACCATACAAACAGAAAGAACTGAACTAACAGGGAGCTGATGAGACCAGATGAGAAATGAACACAGGTGAAATCAATGAATAATGAAAGACAGGGCTACGTTCCAGAACACAAAGAAACAAAGAGACAGGGCTACGTTCAAGAACACAAAGAAAAAGAACACAAGGTTGACTAAGAAAAGAAAAGCAGAACCTTACAGAATGTCATTCATATTCACCCAGTTCAATGTAACAGTGACAGGCTTAGGATACAACATGATACTCAAATTTTCCTTATACCCATCATGAGGTTGCTACAACCTAGCCTGTGAATGAAATTTTACAACATACAACGTATACTATTTTCTACATTGTAGAATAATAGTGAAAACGTCAAAACTATGAAATAACACATATGGAATCATGTATTAACCAAAAAAGTGTTAAACAAATCTAAATATATTTTATACTTGAGATTCTTCAAAGTAGCCACCCTTTGCCTTGATGACTGCATTGCACACTCTTATCATACTCTCAAACAGTTTTATGTGGTAGTCACCTGGAATGTATTGCAAAAAACAGATGTGCCTTGTTAAAATATAATTTGTGGAATTTATTTCCTTCTTAATGTGTTTGAGCTTAATCAGCTGTGTTATAAGGTATACAGAAGATAGCCCTATTTGGTAAAAGTCCAAGTCCATATTATGGCAAGAACAGCTCAAATAACCAAGAGAAATGACAGTCCATCAATACTTTAAGACATGAAGGTCAGTCAATACAGAACATTTCAAGAACTTTGACCGTTTTTTCAAGTGCCATCGCAAAAACCATCAAGCGCTATGATGAAACTGGCTCTCATGAGTACCGCCACAGGAAAGGAAGACCCAGAGTTACCTCTGCTGCAGAGGATAAGTTCATTAGAGTTAACTGCACGTCAGATTGCATCCCAAATAAATGCTTCACAGAGTTCAAGTAACAGAAATCAACTGTTCAGACTGCGTGAATCAGGCCTTCAGGGTCGAACTGCTGCAAAGAAACCACTACTAAAAGACACCAATAATAATAATAAGAGACTTGCTTGAGCCAAGAAACACAAGCAATGAACATTAGACATGGAAATCTGTCCTTTGGTCTGAAGAGTCCAAATTTGAAATGTATAGTTCCAACCACCGTGTCTTTGTGAGACGCAGAGTAGGTGAATCTTTGCTGGTGACACTGTCTGTGATTTATTTCGAATTCATGGCACACTTAACCAGCATGGCTACCACAGCATTTCGCAGCAATACACCATCCCATCTGGTTTGCACTTTTTCAACAGGACATTGACCCAAAACACTCTTCCAGGCTGTGTAAGGGCTATTTGACCAAGAAGGAGAGTGATGGAGTGCTGCATCATATGACCTGGCCTCTACAATCACCTGACCTCAAACCAATCGAGATGCTTGGGATGAGTTGGACAGCAGAGTGAAGGAAAATCAGCCAACAAGGGCTCAGCATATGCAGGAACTACTTCAAGACTGTTGGAAAATAATTCCTCATGAAGCTGGTTGAGAGAATGCAAAGAGTATGCAAAGCTGTCAACACTTCTTTGGTTACTACATGATTCCATATGTGTTTTTCATAGGTCTGATGTATTCATGCAAACAAGAGTTTCTATTGGACTTATTCAGGTATGTTTATTCCAGTTTGGTATGTTTGCTTCCGTTTAAGAAATGTTTTTCAACAGAATCAGTGGAATGAATACACCCCTGTCACCCATAAACACAGTTCACTTCATAGGAGCGGCATTGTATTCCTTCTCACATCAATGCGCTCTCCTCCTGTCACCTTTTGACTTCACTTGTGGACTTCAATGCACAACACATCAACTGTATGCGACCAGGCGAAGAAACTTCACAAATAGTCTCCCTGTCCCTGCAGCTGAAAAAAAGTCCCACAGCATGAAGCTGCAACCACCATGCTTCACCGTAGGGATGGTGCCAAGTTTCCTCCAGATGTGACACTTGGCATTCAGGCCAAAGAGTTCATTCTTGTTTTCATCAGACCAGATAATCTTGTTTCTCATTGTCTGAGAGTCCTTTAGGTGCCTTTTGGTAAACTCCAAGCGGGCTGTCATGTGACTTTTACTGAGGAGTGGCTTCCGTCTGGCCACTCTACCATAAAGGCCTGATTGGTGGAGTGCTGCATAGATGGTTGTCCTTCTGGAAGGTTCTCCCATCTCCACAGAGGAACTCTGGAGCTCTGTTTGAGTCACCATCAAGTTCTTGGTCACCTCCCTGACCAAGGTCCTTCTCCCCCGATTGCTCATTTTGGCTGGGCAGCCAGTTCTAGGAAGAGTCTTGGTGGTTCCAAACTTCTTCCATTTAAGAATGATGGAGGCAACTGTTCTTGGGGACCTTCAATGCTGCAGAAATCTTTTGGTACCCTTCCCCAGATCTGTGCCTTGACACAATCTTGTCTCTGAGCTCTAAGGACAATTCCTTCGACCTCATGGCTTGATATTATATTTAAATATATATATATAATGAACGTTTTATGGAATATTCACTCATTCACCAAGTAGAGGATGGATGCAGAAGACATTTATTTCAATTTGTGACTGTCATTCGTCCTCCTTCATGAGCATTTCTTTAATGGCCCCCTCTAAGGTCTCCCTGTGAAAGATGTGCAATAAATCGATGGTTTTAGATGTATTGCTCTCAATAGCTGTGATATAAGCTCTGTTGTCACTATTTTACCCATTACATTTCATAGCTGTTGTAAACTCCAGACCCTCCAGTTCTCCCAGATTCATTTTTAAGTTCACATTGTACCATATTTCCATTTGCAGACAGAATTGTATACCTGCAAGTCTTCTGTGTTCTGTGAGAAGTAGAGTAATTTCACATTTATGAATAGAATCTGTGCTATTCCTTTTCCCTTCATTTCCGTGGGCACCGACAGTTAAAGGGAGTTATCACTCTTGTCAAAATAACCTTTCTAAGCCTCTTAAAGCCTATTAAGTTATTTCCTAAACTCATTGTATGGTTTAAAGGTTATAAGCACTTTCAGAGAGCTTGGAGGTTTTGTGGCTTTGGAACACAGGGGGTTGATACGCCTTGGGGTTCATCTTCCTGTCGCTGTCGTGACTCAGAACCACTGAGAAGCCAACTGCTCCAGGTCTCAGATCCTATTAGTAGGAGCTGGTAGTTAGAGTCGTAGCTAACCCACACTGGTCTGGATGTCTCCACTCTCTACTGCTGATGAATACCCCTAGGCACTGTTCACCGACTCATCCCCACCAAGATAATGCCTGAGCCCTGGGAGTAATGGATGTCTATCAGTGAGAAATGATCTCGCAATGGGAATAATTATCACTTGAAACATGAAGCCTGTGGTTTGTAACAAAGCACTGGCTAAATAAAGATGATACATTGGATGAAAACAGGTTTTGTTGACGGTGTTCACAATTATGAATTTATGCATAAATAAATGTACACAAAAAAAATATATATAAATGACAATAATCTGAACTGCAATTTCTACTCTGTTAAGAACTGATTTCACTTGTTGCGGCTTTAATTTCACAGTATGTACAGATGTAGGATCTTGACTAGGTATCCCCCCCACTTATCCCTTACACTTAATTTAAGCCTGTTTGCTACAGCAGGAAAATAATCCTGCAGCAACAAGAAACGTGAATTATTATGTGGATTACAATTATTGGTCATTTTTGTCAGGGTTGATTTGGTCGGGAGAAGGAAAAGAGGACCAAAGTGCGGCGTGGTACGTATTCATAATCATTTTAATAAAGATGAATACTGAACAAAAACAACAAACTGACAAACGAACAGTTCTGTAAGGTGCAACAAAAACACTAAACAGAAAATAACTACCCACAAATCATAATGGGAAAACAGGCTGCCTAAGTATGGTTCTCAATCAGAGACAACGATAAACAGCTGCCTCTGATTGGGAACCATACCAGGCCAAACACAGAAATACAAAAACATAGAACAACAAATAGAATGCCCACCCCAACTCATGCCCTGACCAAACTAAAATAGAGACATAAAAAATGAACTAAGGTCAGGACGTGACATTGATACATTTTTATTAGTGAAAATCAAGTCAGAAATTTTGAAGTGGAAATTAGAAACTTCAGAAGCCATTTTAAACCTCAAATACACTACAAGTTTAAAATGTCCAGCACTGCAGGAAAGTTATCCAACAGGAGGATCACCTGAAGATCCTACATCTGTGGGGGGGAGTGGGGTTAGTTGAGCCAAAGGGTTAGTTGAGCCACTCCTTGTTTCTAGGAAACCATACACAAAATGAATCATGTGACCAATTATTTAGGAAGCGATCATCATATCATAGAGTCGTTTGAAGGAAGAAACCACATGGAAAAAGTGGTAAGCAAGGTAGGTCCAAAAAACATGACGCTTGTATCTAAACCAACGTAGATTTTAAGATTGTTTTATACATCAGTTGGGGTCTCTATAAGCTTCAATATGAGGTCCTAAACCTAGCATGAAAGTGCATCCTTGGAGCTGTGTGGGCTAATATAGTCAAAATGAGTGCCTTGAGTTAAGTTGAGCCAATGGCCACCATACCCCATACAAATGATGATGACATACGTACGTTTTCTGCATAATATGCATAGTATTTTTTGCTATGTGTCATGCATGTGAACTCAAGATAGTGCATTGTCATTGTTACAGAGAAGACATCATCACACCCTGTGTATACATGAAGTACAAATGTAAAAAAAAATCAGTGGTCCAGCCCCCTTCTTTAGAGAGCAGCCAAGGAAATAGAGGAAGGAATGAGTCCCATTCGAGCAGCAGCAAGGGAAAAAAATAGACTGAATGACACTGAAGAGGTACGTTGACAAAAAAAGAACTTACATGTACAGTGCTTTCAGAAAGTTTTCAAACCCCTCGACTTATTCCACATGTTGTTGTGTTACAGCCTGATTTCAAAATGGATTGAAAAAAAAGTAGCACCCATCTACACATAATACAGCATAATGACAAAGTGAAAACATATTTTTAGAAATTTTAGCAAATGTATTTCAAATGAAATACAGAAATATCTCATTTATATAAGTATTCACACCCCTTTCCTATGACACTCCAAAATGAGCTCAGGAGCATCCAATTTCCTTTGATCATCCTTGAGATGTCACTACAAATTGATTGGAGTCCACCTGTGGCCGATTCAACTGTTTGGAAATGATTTAGAAAGAAACACAATTGTCTATATAAGGTCCCACATGTCAGAGCTGAAACTATACGATGAACTGTCCGTAGATCTCCGAGATAGAATTGTGATGAGGCATATATATCTGGGGAAGACTATAAAACAATGTCTAGAGTGTTGAACTTTTCTAAGAGCACAGTGGTCTCCATCATTGGGAAATTGAAAAAACATGGAACTAGCCAGAGCCGTCCGTCCGACCAAACTGAGCAATTGGGCAAGAAGGACCTTGGTCAGCGAGGTGACCAAGAACCCAAGGACCACTCTAACGCAACTACAGAGTTCCTTCACTGAGATGGGAGAGACTGAACTGAACTCAGAGACTGAACAGTCTCTACAGCACCTCACCAATTTGGGCTTTATGGGAGAGTGGCCAGACAGAAGTCACTCCTGAGAAAAAGGCACATGACAGCATGCCTGGAGTTTGCAAAAAGGCACATGACAGCATGCCTGGAGTTTGCAAAAAGGCACATGAAAGACAGATAATCAGGCAAAAGATTATGTGATGTGATGAGACAAAATGGTACTCTTTGGCCTGAATGCAAAGCGCTATGTCTGGAGAAAACCAGGCACAGCACATCCATCACCCGTCTAACAACATCCCTACCGTAAAGCATGTTGGTGGCAGTATTTTGCTTTGGGGATGCTTTTCAGCAGCAGGGACTGGGAACTGGTAAGGATGGAGGGAACAAAGGTGCTTTTACAAAGTGACTCAGGGGTGTAAATAATTATGTAAATTAGATATTTCTGTATTTCATTTGATACATTTTCAGATTTCTAAAAACATATTTTCACTTTGTCATTATGTGGTACTGTGTGTAAATGGGTGAGAGGATTATTTTTTTAATCTATTTTGAATTCAGGCTGTAACACAATAAAATGTGGAATAAATCAAGGGTATGAATAGTTTCTGAAGGCACTGTACCTGTGCAAATGAGAGGCTATGATGACATGGAGTCTGAGCTTGCTAAACATATCAAGAATCTCGAGGGCCAGTTCCATGTGCTTAGCAGTTTCAAATGGTCTGCAGTTAGCCTAGTAGTTAGAGTGTTGAGCCAGTAACCGAAAAGTTGCCCGATCGAATCCCTGAACTGATGGGGATTCTGTTGTTCTGCCCCTGAACAATGCAGTTAACGTACCATTCCCAGGTAGGCTGTCATTGTAAATTAGAATTTGTTTTTAACTGACTTGCCTAGTTAAATAAAGGTTATCTAAAAAATATTAAATGCAGAGAACATGCCTAGAAGTTGGCACATTCAACCAACATCCCTGACACAGACAACTGGTCAAGAAATGGAAAGGTAAGTGATATTGAACAGATCTATATCTGAATGTAGGCATACATTTAAGACATACAATAACATTAAACTTTGACCTACCAGCACAATCACCCACTTACATCAAGGCGGCTCAACTTACCCTGCTCC
Organism: Oncorhynchus clarkii lewisi; assembly: GCF_045791955.1. Classification (NCBI taxonomy): domain Eukaryota; kingdom Metazoa; phylum Chordata; class Actinopteri; order Salmoniformes; family Salmonidae; genus Oncorhynchus; species Oncorhynchus clarkii. The sequence goes on along the minus strand of NC_092154.1, from coordinate 23,769,713 downwards.
TATGCTCAACTTACCCCATACCCGGAGTAAATTGTGCCAAGAGACCACTTTTTTTGGACAATACATTTTTTCAAAACTGTTATGTTTACATGAATTCTGATTATGTCCAGGGATACACCACATCTTGAAATATACACTATGTAGATGTCTTTGTTAGAAAGAATACAACATTTCCCTTGACGTAGTGATGCTGAATGTAAACAATGGCTCAATTTACCCCAGTCTCCCCTACTGTTCTCACAGATTACTTTAAAAACAAATCTCTAGATGATGTATTTTGCCTCTATTGTTTACACAATATAAACATTGAACCCATGCAAAAAAACGTGCTATATTATAATTTCCTGCTTCTGGAATAACAGCACAATACTGCATGAAATCCTGACTGCTCTGTTTTACACCAAATATAACTTCAATGAAAGTACCAAAGTTCTGATTATTTTTGTACAGCTTTGGACGCTGAAGTCAATTGAGACGCAAACTATCTTGCAAGAAGTTACATTTTGAGGGAGTTGGATAAATACACACTAAGTTGGTGATAATTATAAGGATGTTGCACTAAGTTACACTTCACTTGACTTTTTTCATCAGGGCTGTGAGAGCTATAAGCACCAAAGCAAACTGAGAGCACTGTTTTCATCAGGGCTGTGAGAGCTATAAGCACCAAAGCAAACTGAGAGCACTGTTTTCATCAGGGCTGTGAGAGCTATAAGCGCCAAAGCAAACTGAGAGCACTTTTTTCATCAGGGCTGTGAGAGCTATAAGCACCAAAGCAAACTGAGAGCACTGTTTTCATCAGGGCTGTGAGAGCTATAAGCACCAAAGCAAACTGAGAGCACTTTTTTCATCAGGGCTGTGAGAGCTATAAGCACCAAAGCAAACTGAGAGCACTGTTTTCATCAGGGCTGTGAGAGCTATAAGCACCAAAGCAAACTGAGAGCACTTTTTTCATCAGGGCTGTGAGAGCTATAAGCACCAAAGCAAACTGAGAGCACTTTTTTCATCAGGGCTGTGAGAGCTATAAGCACCAAAGCAAACTGAGAGCACTGTTTTCATCAGGGCTGTGAGAGCTATAAGCACCAAAGCAAACTGAGAGCACTTTTTTCATCAGGGCTGTGAGAGCTATAAGCACCAAAGCAAACTGAGAGCACTTTTTTCATCAGTGCTGTGAGAGCTATAAGCACCAAAGCAAACTGAGAGCACTGTTTTCATCAGGGCTGTGAGAGCTATAAGCACAAAAGCAAACTGAGAGCACTTTTTTCATCAGGGCTGTGAGAGCTATAAGCACCAAAGCAAACTGAGAGCACTTTTTTCATCAGGGCTGTGAGAGCTATAAGCACCAAAGCAAACTGAGAGCACTGTTTTCATCAGGGCTGTGAGAGCTATAAACACCAAAGCAAACTGAGAGCACTGTTTTCTAACTGGATAATGGAAGACTTCAGGGGAGTAACAGTCCAAATCTCACATTTTTCCATGTAAACAGGAGTTAGATGTGGAATGTGGATGATGAAACTGTGGAGCTGGAAGAAGCCAGCTTGAGGACATGTCCTTTTGGGAAAGGCTTTCTTCCGGCACTGGAGGATTGCATGTCTACACACTTCCCTCTTGTAACAAGCATTTTGCTGCACCTGCGATAACATCTGCAAATCTGTGTACGCGACCAATAAACTTTAATAACAAAGGAATTTCCTTTTCGGAATTTCGGCTCACTTTCACTTGGGATAGATAGATAAGACTATTTTCAAGGAAATATTCAAATCTGTTATACATTCACTGTATATTAATATGGTACATTTTTTAATGAGTTTTAAATAATTTGCACCTAGAATAACACTACTAACTGTCAATATGTCCTCCTACTACACATACTACACATGAATAGAATAAAATGTTTTTTATCTGTGTGTTCCTCAGCCTGATTCCATGTCTATTATTTATGGTCTGTGAATAACAGCGGTGGTGAAAACTGATGGATGTGTGGAAGCATTCAAAAATATATAAGGGGCACTTAGAGCACAGTAGCAATCTCCAATGCTGCTTGCTCCATCTAATCAATATGTCAATGTCTGGTAGTACTAGATAAAAGGCACCAAGCTATCCCTCCCTACTGCACGGCTGGGCACCTTTGGGTAAATTATGGGATTCTCGAGGTTTCATCTGTTTAGAGTGGATTCCAGTGACGGAGGAGCCAGTCTAGACCAGAGACCACAGGAACAAATTAGTCCTGGCTTATTGCTGTTGTGCAGGGTAACTGGTGCTATCAATTTCCCACAAGTGGTAGAATTCATCCAGTAAGCCCCTCAGAGCCACGCTGGAAAAGGGCCTGCTGGTGTTTTAACAGTAGTTGGATGGTCAGGCTTGGCCCAATCATAACATCCTGGAAGGTGAGAAGAAGCACATTTGTTACATTTGAGATAAATTAGGGGTTAAGTGCCTTGCTCAAGGGAACATTGGCCAATTTTTTTCACCTAGTCGGTTTGGGGATTCAAACCAGCAACCTTTCGGTTACTGTCCCAAAGTTCTTAACCGCTGGGCTACCTGCCTCACCAATACATTACTGATGTTGTTGCCCCAAAATCCAACATTGCAGAAGTCTAGTGAATTAAATTGAGATAAGCAAAAAGCTAAACATATTTTGCCAGTACTGAACTCTTCTGGGTGAGCTTTCGTGTCATTTACCATAATATCACACTGCTCATTACTTTCACCACTCAACTTTTGGTAAAGGCTCTGAAGAATCCTGCTTTAAAAAAAAACATGTATAATGATAGATTCTACCAGGCATATTGTATCTCTGCCAAATACACTGATGTTATTCTGCAAAGTCTCTGCTATAAGTATCCCACTCTAATTTATACTGTACGTTCAAAAGCACTACTTTCCCCCCAGTTTTACAGGAATAGAATTGCGAGGTGATCTTTATCTGCCAGTCATAGCAGAGCTGAGCTGACTAGAATGCTATAATTGGACATGAAGAATCACTTAGTAAGTAGCAGGCGATGTGTATCATGTCTGTCCTTGCCATTTCCTCCCTCTTATGGAGGAACAAAATGCTATAACGTTTTGCTTTTTGGATTTTTATCTTCAACAATCAAACATGTACTTCTATGAAACATTCCTAATAGTCTCAGAGATGTTATATTGTAACATGAATGAGAAGCCAGCATAGTGGACAAAGACGATGGTCAAAGTGAATTATATACTTTTTTTTTAAACAAAGGCAAACAACTGTGCATTTCAAAACAAAAATGTCATCAAATTAGTGTCCAAATGTTAACAACGATTTACACCCTTGATACTTCTTCAACTGCCGAAGGAAGATAATTGTGGCTGATAAGCAGTGTGTACTCAGCCTGGTAAATTTGCTCAGCCTGGTAAATGTCCTGGGCTATGAAGGATCGGCGTCCCGCTAGCGGGACAACTTCCGGTGAAACTGGAGGGTGTACAATTCAAATAAATAATCATAAATATTATGGATTTTAAACATTTATGTATATATAAGTGTTTTATATTAGCTGAAATCTTATATTCTTGTTAATCTAACTGCACTGTCGGATTTATAGTAGCTATAAACATGCCATGCGATTGTTTGAGGACGGCGGCCCAAATCATATATTCACATATACATTCACTTACTTTAAAAAAATATTCCTCTGATTTGTCATCCAAAGGGTCCCAGCTATCACATATAGTGTGGTTTTGTTAGATAAAATCCTTATTTATATCCCAAAAAGTCAGTTTAGTTGGCGCCATCAATTTGAGTAATCCACTCATTCAACTTGCAGAGAAAGTTTATCAAAAAATCTACCCCTAAAATTTGTTTCAACAAGTCAAAATATGTTTCTATTTACTCCTCAGATACCATAAAATGTAATCAAACTATAATATTTATTTCGCAAAGAAGTATATGCAATAGGAAACCGATTTTAGCAGGTGCATAATTTCTTTATGGCGCGCGCAAACACAGATTTCTAAGACTGTGTCCTTCTACTAAAACTGTTAGTTGAATTGAGTGTAATTGCATCCAGGGAGCTAATTTTCAATATGACCTTTCTCTTGCATTTCTAAGAGGATGGTCTCTCAAAAAAAATAATTCTGGTTGTTTTTTCTTTTCATATCTATTGTGTTATATTCTCCTACATTATTTTAACATTTCTACAAACTTCAAAGTGTTTTCTTTCCAATGGTACCAATTATAAGCATATCCTGGCTTCAGGGCCTGAGCAACAGGCAGTTTACTTTGGGCACGTCATTCAGGAAGGAAATTGAGAAAAAAGGGCCCTAGCCCTAAGAAGTTTTAACAGCTTCTGCCCCCAAGCCATAGGACTGCTGAACATCAATCAAATCAATCAATCAAAATAATCACCCGAAATATTTACATTCACCCCCGCCTTTGTTTTTACACTGCTGCTATTCACTGTTTATTATCTATGCATAGTCACTTTACAAACCTTGACTAACCTGCACCCCCACACATTGACTCCGTACTGGTACCCCCTTTATATAGCCTCGTTATGTTATGTAATTTTCTTGTGTTATTTTTTGATTGGTGAGGACCTGCCTTACACCAGGCCTACAAGCCCTCAGTCCAGCCTCTCTCAGCCTATTGTGGACAGCCTGAACACTGATGGAGGGATTGTGCGTTCCTGGTGTAATTCGGGCAGTTGTTGTTGCCATCCTGTACCTGTCCCGCAGGTGTGATGTTCGGATGTACCGATCCTGTGCAGATGTTGTTACACGTGGTCTGCCACTGCGAGGACGATCAGTTGTCCATCCTGGCTCCCTGTAGTGCTGTCTTTGGCATCTCACAGTACAGACATTGCAATTTATTGCCTTGGCCACATCTGCAGTCCTCATTTCTCCTTGCAGCATGCCTAAGGCACATTCACGCAGATGAGCAGGGACCCTGGGCATCTTTCCATTGGTGTTTTTCAGAGTCAGTAGAAAGGCCTCTTTAGTGTCTTAAGTTTTCATAACTGTGACCTTAATTTCCTACCATCTGTAAGCTGTTAGTGTCTTAACGACCATCCCACCGGTGCATGTTCATTAATTGTTTATGGTTCATTGAACAAGCATGGGAAACAGTGTTTAAACCCTTTACAATGAAGATCTGTGAAGTTATTTTGGATTTTTCTGTATTATCTTTGAAAGACAGGGTCCTGAAAACGGGATGTTACTTTTTTTGCTGAGTTTATTTGGCACACCCTTTATGAACTCATTGTGAGTGTTAATTAAACAAATACTGACATAAAGTAGCCCATGTTCCCTGGCACTCTCAATGGTTAATAATTTCCTGGTCATTTCAACACAGGAAGTGTGTGATTCTCTGGGATTGATGTCCTAACACGCAGGTACCCCTGCAGTGGTCTCTGTGACAGGACTTCAGTCACATCACCTAAGACAAGGTGACACAATGATTCTCAGATGCCTCTCTCTCTATCCACACGTCAACAGAGGAAGAGAGGAGAGGGCTCTTCTAGGAAATAATCTGCAAGACATGACTGTCTGCCACTAACAAGCTGTTGAACTCCCCTGACAGTTCTGACATTCAACTGCAATGGCAGGGGACAGATTCCTCCCTAAGAGGCAAGAGTTTATATATTTCACAAAAAATGGCAAGAGTTTCCTCACTCAGTTTTTAGACATTGGCCTTCTCCAAAATCCAAATATGATCCAAACAATTACAGACCACAAAACCCACAAAGTAAACATTGAATAATTTAGGGACAATTCATTATTGTTCCTTCACAATACAGAGCACAGAGAAGGTTAATGCGCCATGTGAAAGAGAAGTATGTGCATTCTGCACCCCATTAAACAAACCAATAAGGAATAATATGTTATTTCCCCTGGCCAGCCTTGATTCCATAATCAAACCAAAAACAGTGGTGAACAAGGTCAGGCCGTGTGTTGGGGACATGACAGGAAGGAAATGGAAGACTCGCCGCTCCACCAACAGCTTCTGTCACTCACTGCACACCACAAACCAAAGAGATCATTCCACCCTGCAATCTTCAATCAGCTGCGAATCATTTCTCTGTGTAACGCTCGGGGACTGTAGAAGAAAGCAAAATGGTAAATGGCATCATCTCCCCCTGTCAACAAATAATAACAGATCAGTTTCAACCTTACTCCTGGTACCGCTAGAGTAATTAGAGAGGGCAAAGACAAGATGGCGTGGTGACGAATGGCTAATTATCACCTACTACAAGCATTATACAGATGGCTTGAAAAATGCTACTAACAGCTTCTGTGAACAATCACTCTGCTCATTCCCACTGTTTCTCTCCCTCATTCTTCTTTCCTTCCCCTCAGCCTTAGTTAAAGTGTATTTGACAGACATAATGGAGATACAGAGAGATGCAGAACGAGATGCCCCAAAGGACATGGAGACAGTCGCTAACATCACTCATTGTGATTATATTGTCATAAAGAAGAAGGAGAGCACTGCTACTGTTGCTATTATTAGTATCAAGGCTCACTTCAGGATTGATTTGACTGATTGCTATGCTGCTGCAATATGCATAAATCATTTCATGGAATTCTTCTCTTTTGTAGCTAGTTTGTTGTTTTTGCTCTGGATCCTTCAGTATGTAATTACTTAGCATGGTTTTGGAGTGTCTGAGGCCCAGGCTGAATTTGCTGGACTGCGCGGGCAGAGTAGGCTAGTCATTGTGAAATCTGGCATCCACAGGGCAGCGACCTTTGTCTCGTGCCAGATATTCTGAATAGGCCAATATAGAAATAGTCTTCTAGACAATGGCATCGGCTGCAGCACAAATGATCATCAATGAGCTGGTTGGATGTGTGCTGTTGTGTGTGCTGTTGTGTCAGTTGTCCGTAACGGACCGTTTTGGATGCCAATCTTTAATAGGGATGTTATTGTTAGCACCTTGTGCACAGCGTTTTAGTGTTGTTTGGTGTTGTTTGGCAGAGTGCATGCCTTTGTTTGGAGCACTTTACACTAAGAGGAGCCATGACAACTAGGCTATGTATCCATTGGTGGAATAAGACCAGTCCTACATTTTGAGCTTCAAATAAGGGCAATTATTTTCATCAACATTATACAACATCAAAATTGGTTTATAGTTTGTAAATACTTACACCTAATTCCCTCGATCTTAACAAAATGGTTACTGATTGACTCATGAATGGATATAAGGAAAGAGAAGGAGGAGAGTTACATCAGCAGAGCACTGCTCATGTGCCTGTTGGGAAAATGCATTCTCTACATTATTTTCAGAGGAAATAGGACCTGTAGCTTTGCCGAAGTTGTGGCTAGCCTTCAGAGTCTTCAAAGCAAGGAGCTGAATAACCTGAGGCAACTCTGGGTCTGCAATGAAAGGAACTAGAACACAGAGTGAAATGGCATGGAATGTGGATGGACATTTATTATAGAAATGATAGTGGTGTTCGATCCATTTTTAACCAATTTAGAACTATATAACAGTAATGTAGCCTGTCTATTATCCACTGTATTTGCTACACTTAAAACATGCATTTTATCTCTGCAAATTGTCACTATGAGTACCTATAGTGAATAGTGCTTGAATGTGCCTCCATGGAGGTTTTAACAGAAGCTCTTACTCTTAGAGTTTCATATTGACTAAGATGAGTAAATCAGCTGCTGAGTGCATGTTTGTGCCATTCAGCAGAGCTGCTAAACAATGTTATTGTTCTCCACCACATAATTACATGTCTGGAGTACAGATTTCTTCTAACCAAAAAGGAAAACAAGAAAAAGGGATTTCTTAAAAGGTTCATAGGAAATGTGAAGGGCAGAGAAATGCAGATACCCTCCTGAAATATTGACAATCATTCATGGTTTGTGATTACTCACTTTTGTTGTATAATACCCTTTTCTGTCGAGACTTAATAACCTCTACAGGACTGGTGAGTTCCCCGTGGGACGATTGAGCTAACGTAGGCTAATGTGATTAGCATGAGGTTGTAAGTAACAAGAACATTTCCCAGGACATAGACATATCTGATATTTGCAAAAAGATTACATTCTTGTTCATCTAACTGCACTGTTCAATTTGCAGTAGCTTTTACAGTGAAAGAATACCATGCTATTGTTTGAGGAGAGTGCACAGTTATGAACTTGAAAATGTATGAATAAACCAATTAGTCTTGATACAATTTTTTTAACAGAAATGCAATGGTTCATTGGATCAGACTAAAACTTTGCACATACACTGCTGCCATCTAGTGGCCAAAATCTAAATTGCACCAGGGCAGGCATAATACATTATGGCCTTTCTCTTTCATTTCAAAGATGATGGTACAAAAAACCTATTTGTTTTTTTCTTTGTATTATCTTTTACCAGATCTAATATGTTATATTCTCCTAAATTAATTTAGAGCGGCAGGTAGCCTAGTGGTTAGAGTGTTGGACTAGAGTGTAACTGAAAGGTTGCAAGATTGAATTCCTGAGCTGACGAGGTAGAAATCTGTTGTTCTGCCCCTGATCAAGGCAGTTAACCCACTAGGCTGTCATTGAAAATAATAATTTGTTCTTAACTGACTTGCCTAGTTAAATAAAGGTCAAATAAACGTTAAAAATAGTAAAATTCCACAAACTTCAAAGTTTGATGGTGTTGATGTGAGCCCTTTGAAAGCACTTCATGGCTACCGACTTAAGTGCTACGGGGCGGTAATCATTTAGCCAGGTTACCTTCGCTTTCTTGGGCACAGGAACTATGGTGGTCTGTTGGAAACATACATATTACGGACTCGTTCAGGGAGGGATTGAAAATGTCTGTGAAGACACTTGCCAGTTGGTCCACACATGCTTTGAGTACATGTCCTGGTAATCCGCCTCGCCTTTGTGAATTTTGACCTGTTTAAAGGTCTTTCTCACTTAGGCTACGAAGAGCGTGATCACACAGTCGTCCAGAAAAGCTGTTGCTCTCATGCATGCTTCAGTGTTGCTTGCCTCAAAGCGAGCATAAAAGGCATTTAGCTCGTCTGATAGGCTCGGGTCACTGGGCAACTCGCGGCTGGGTTTCCCTTTGTAGTTCTTTGTGCAATAAAAGATGATGACACAAGTTACAGATTATTATGTAACCTTGTACAGAACATGTAAGCAAATGCATAGGCTACACAACATTTATGTTATGACTGTTAGTATAATGCAACTAGCAGATGTCAGAAATGTGAACTGAAACATGACACAGTGAGTGAGGAATGTGTCAGCTCTGATGAAATACGTATGTCTGCCTTGGATCTACTGGAGGCAAGCCCTAATTGTTAAAGTGTTAAAAAAAATCCAAAGTGCAGCAGCAGAGCTGGGCTGTGCTAACTTTAGGCCAGAGTATTTTTGTAGGGCCCAGTCAAGCGTTGTGGGTGAAGGCTTTATTCTGACTGCCTGTCTGCTTATTCATCTACATACTGCTCCTTCTCCCTTTCCCTCATTCTCTTTTAGCTCCCTCTCCCTTTCCGTCATTCTCTTTAGCTCCTTCTCCCTTTCCCTCATTCTCTTTAGCTCCCTCTCCCTTTCCCTCATTATCTTTAGCTCCTTCTCCCTTTCCCTCATTCTCTTTAGCTCCTTCTCCCTTTCCCTCATTCTCTTTAGCTCCTTCTCCCTTTCCCTCATTCTCTTTAGCTCCTTCTCCCTTTCCCTCATTCTCTTTAGCTCCCTCTCCCTTTCCCTCATTCTCTTTAGCTCCCTCTCCCTTTTTTCCCTCTCCCTCAATCCCCCCCATCTCCCAGCTGCCCTGGATACCTCCAGCAGAATGATGCGTACAGCTTAAGCATTCATTCTTATTGCATTTATAGAGCAGGGTATATGCCTAGTAGGGTATATGCCTAGCAGGGTATATGCCTAGCAGTGTATATGCCTAGATTTAAAAAAAAAAATTTTACCCCTTTTTCTCCTCAATTTCGTAGTATCCAATTGTTGTAGTAGCTACTATCTTGTCTCATCGCTACAACTCCCGTACGGGCTCGGGAGAGACGAAGGTTGAAAGTCCTCCGAAGTCCTCCGTATCCTCCGATACACAACCAACCAAGCCGCTGCTTCTTTAACACAGCGCACATCCAACCCGGAAGCCAGCCGCACCAATGCGCCGGAGGAAACACCGTGCACCTGGCCACCTTGGCTAGCGTACACTGCGCCCAGCCCGCCACAGGAGTCGCTGGTGCGCGATGAGACAAGGACACCCCTACCGACCAAGCCCTCCCTAACCCGGGCGACGCTAGGCCAATTGTGCGTCGCCCCACGGACCTCCCGGTCACGGCCGGTTACGACAGAGCCTGGGCGCGAACCCAGGACTCTGATGGCACAGCTGGCGCTGCAGTACAGCGCCCTTAACCACTGCGCCACCCGGGAGGCCCTAGATTTTTTTATTTTTTATATGAAAATGAAAACTGAGAGAATATGTGAAGATATTATATTGATTTATAGTCATTCAAATTAATATCTGAGTATATATTTCTTCAAACGTGTGGTACTGATTTCACTGTATACAGTATGTTAGACATGACGCATATGAAATGTTCACTAAGATAAGGCCTGAAGATGCAAATATATCTGAAAGCCATTTTACATGTTCACTTTTACTTATAAGAAAGATATTTATGTTTGACTGTAAGATTTAAAATCCTCCCACCTTCCTTTCCCAGCAGGAAAGATAAGAAGTGTTTTTGACTAAGATATCCTTGGCATCTCCGGTTGATACTGTATGCTTTGACCTAAATACTCCACTCTGGATGATGTCAGTAAGAATCAAGGCCCCAGACACTTGAGTCGTATCCACAATAAATCTGAAACTCATATAAAGGCAGCCAAGTCTGTTTTGAATTGCCTAGTTTCACAAATCATGTTCCCACCTAGAACACTTTTCTTTGTAACACACTAGCTCAACCCGCTCCACTGATCAGTTACACTTCAATAAGTACAGTTGCCTGTAGTTATAGCCCAAAGATGTTTCTCACGTATCTTTGCGGCTTCTTTTGAACTCGCTGGTAATCTGATGACAAGTCTCTCAGACAGATCCTCTGGAGATCTGTTTCACTGTGGCGGGAGGGAGTTACGGGCCCCCATGCCCAGATATTAAGGGGGCTCCTGCCACCTTCCCCACACCTTCACAACTGCATGTGGCTCCTTAAGAGCTGTGATCTGCAATCTCCTGGGTGTTTCTTGCCTCTCTTCCCCCGGGACTCAGACTTTCTCTCAACAAATATTTCACCCTGCCTCTAATTGCCACAGGCTGCTGTGGCGTTAGGGTTGCAGACTGCCTCTCTTATTGCTCAGACACAGGTCTTCTACTCCTTGCTCTTTCTCCCTATCTGGCTTCGGCTGAGGTGATTGTTCACTTCTAGAATTTAAAAGACAGATGGCCACTCTCTAAAGGTTGTACTGCTCTGCCATTTTTGTCTAATCGGGGCTCCACTGGCTAAATCCACTGGATTCTATCTGTAGTCTTCTCTAGCACACAGGATAATATTTCAATTCAATTTGCTGTTGACATTTCCACTCAAATTCACTGGTAAGCTATTGGAATATTACACCTCGCAAACCTCTTTGCATAGACTTGTGCAACGTACTAGGGAAGCATTGGCAAGCTGGGAAAACTGAACGAAAACAAGCTGGTCCTAACAGAGCATGGAATTTGACGGTGGCTTGCGTAGGGCTGTGGCGAATCACTTGATGAGAGAATAGCGTGTGCAGCCGGAGGCAAGCAACAGAGCATTCTCAAATCATCAATAGCCTATAGTCGCATCATGCAGCCCATATTGATTTTCGCAAGACTTAATGGGAACCATCTCGTCCAAAAATATACTTTTGACTCATCTGTCCATTGAACATTATTCCAAGAGTCTTGATGATCATCCAGGTGCTTCCAGATGCTTTTTGGCAAACTTCAGTCAAATTTTTCAACGATATGGGTCCCATTACTGGATGTCTGGCAAAAACCAAACACTGCATTCCTCAGTAAGAACCTGATACCAATGGTGAAGCATGGTGGTGGTAGTGTGATGGTTTCAGGATGCTTTGCTCAGGACCTGGACGACTTGCCTTAAATAGAAGGAACCATGAATTCTGCTCTGTATCAGATAATGTCAGGACTTGAAACTCCCGAGTGGCGCAGTGCTCCCAAATGGCGCAGCATCCAAAGGCACCGCATCTCAGTGCTAGAGGCATCAGTACAGACCCTGGTTCGATTTCAGGCTGTATCACAAACGGTCGTGATTGGGAGTCCCATAGGGCGGCGCAAAATTGGCCCAGCATTGTCCGGGTTAGAGTGCGCAATCATTATTTGAATTCGTGTTTTTTTTCAGACTTGGGCTCATAAATAGCCCTATGTGTATGCATAAACTCTAATATGCGTATGGGTGTTTGGAATTAATCATCACCTTAGAAAGCACTGTCCATTTCGTTGTGCTAGGCTTTGAAACAACATCCACTATGACCATGTTTTCCACTCAGTTTCAAAATGTTGTTGAACTTCTTTCTTCAAATTGGTCAATCACAGTGAGGTGAGTTTTAAAAGCGCATACTGTTTTGATGATAAGTGTTTGATGTGATTTTCGATTGCATTTACATTGCTGTCAGAGTGGTTAGAGGGACAATAGAGACCTGAATACCAAGCCATTAGGACCTGATGGTCGTTAGCAAGTTGGGTACTACGAAAGCATGTCCGGAGTGCATAAAAGGAGATTACCGTGGAATTTTACTGTGGTCATGTGCCGGTAGTATAGTCACCTGCAACAGCCCTAGTTTTGCGCCACAACATATGATTCAGTTGACATTTTTGTTGGTCTTTGCTACATATAGCCTGCTTGCAGAATGGGGGAGGGTGGCTTTTTCTTGCATTTTCGAAAGGTGGTAACCATACACAGCTTCTTCTTGCTGACAGAGCCAAATGTCAAGCATTAAAATTACAACACTCCCTTGTTGGTTCTGGTATTGCTTGGTTACTTATCAGAGAGCAGTGAGGGTGCTCACCAGAGTCTTAAATAGGAAAGAGTACACAATTGTACACAATTTCTCAAACATCATTAAAGCTTACTATTTGAAGTGTGTGGGGGCAGATGGCTTGTCAGTATGAGAGTCTGCAGTCTGTAGTTGTGATTGAAACTGCAGCGTGCTCTCTGCAGAGATGACTAATCTAATTTGTGTCTTTCACAAGCTCTGCACAGCAAACCAGCATCATCACAGGGCTCTAGGCAAACATGCTCTTCAATGTCAGAGTGCTGCACTGTTTAAATATTAACATAGGGATTTCTAACTTGTGTCATTTTCTACAAAGCAATCTCTCAGCTCTATCTTGATAGAGGCCCTGGGTCTCAATACCGGCCTGTGCAATTGAGTCCTGGACTTCCCGACAGGCCGCCCCCAGGTTGTGAAGGTGGGAAACAACATATCCACTTCGCTGATCCTCAACACTGGAGCTCCACAAGGGTGCGATCTCAGCCCCCTCCTGTACTCCTTGTTCACCCATGACTGTGTGGCCATGCACGCCTCCCACTCAATCATCAAATTTGCAGATGACACAACAGTAGTAGGCTTGATCACCAACAACAACGAGACAGCCTATAGGGAGGAGGTGAGGGCACTCGGAGTGTGGTGTCAGGAAAACAACCTCTCACTCAACGTCAATAAAACAAAGAAGATGATTGTGGACTTCAGGAAACAGCAGAGGGAGCACCCCCCTATCCACATCGACGGGACAGCAGTGGAGAAGGCGGAAATTTTCAAGTTCCTCGGCGTACACATCAGGGACAAACTGAAATGGTCCACCCACACAGATAGTGTGGTGAAGAAGGCGCAACAGCGCCTCTTCAACCTCAGGAGGCTGAAGGAATTTGGCTTGTCACCTAAAACCCTCACAAACTTTTACAGACGCACAATTGAGAGCATCCTGTCGGGCTGTACACCGCCTGGTACGGCAACTGTGCCGCCCAGAACGGCAGGGCTCTCCAGAGGGTGGTGCGGTCTGCACAACGCATTACCGGGGGCAAACTACCTGCCCTCCAGGACACCTACATCACCCAATGTCACAGGAAGGCCAAAAAGATAATCAAGGACAATAACCACCCGAGCCACTGCCTGTCCACCCCGCTATCATCCAGAAGGCGAGGTCAGTACAAGTGCATCAAAGCTGGGACCGAGAGACTGAAGAACAGCTTCTATCTCAAGGCCATCAGACAGTTAAACAGGCATCATGAACAAAGAGAGGCTGCTGCCTACATACAGACTTGAAATCATTGGACACTCTAAAAAATGGATCACTAGTCACTTTATTAATGCCACTTGAATAACTATGTTTACATATCTTGCATTACTCATCCCATATGTATATGCTGTATTTTATACCATATATTGCATCATGTCAATGCCACTCGGTCATTGCTCATCCATTCTATTTATATGTACATATTCCATCCCTTTACTTAGATTTGTGTGTATTGGGTAGTTGTTGTGGAATTGTTTGATTACTTGTTAGATATCGCTGCACTGTCGGAACTAGAAGCACAAGCATTTCACAATAACGTTTGCTTTTATGTGACCAATAAAATTTGATTTGAAACTAGATATCATGCGCGTAGATTATGGTCAATGTTAACCACATCTATACACTTTCAAAATACAAAATACATTTAAAATGAATTAATTCACTGTGAATACAAGCAAAATAGGAAAGGTTATTCTTGATAGAGCATGCTAGGATGGAGCCCAATATACAGTACCAATACAGTACCAGTCAAAAGTTTGGACACACCTACTCATTCAAGGGTTTTCTTTATTTTTGCTATGTTCTACGCTGTAGAATAATAGTGAAGACATCAAAACTATGAAATAACACATACATTTTATATTTTATATTCATCAAAGTGGCCACCATTTGCCTTAATGACAAGCACACTTTGGCATTCTCTCAACCAGCTTCATGAGGAATGCTTTTACAAAAGTTCTGAAGTTGTTCCCACATATGCTGAGCACTTGTTGGCTGCTTTTCCTTCACTCTGCAGTCCAACTCATCCCAAACCATCTCAGTTGGGTTGAGGTCAGGGAATTGTAGAGGCCAGATCATATGATGCAGCACTCCAACACTCTCCTTCGTGGTCAAATAGCCCTGGAAGTGTGTTGGGTCATTGTCTTGTTGAAAAACAAATTATAGTCCCACTAAGCGCAAACCATGCTGTGGTAGCCATGGTGGTTAAGTGTGCCTTGAATTCTAAATAAATCACAGACAGTGACACCAGCAAAGCACCCCCACACCATCACACCTCCACCTCCATGCTTCACTGTGGGAACCACACATGCGGAGATCATCCGTTCACCTACTCTGCGTCTCACAAAGACACGGCGTTCTCAAATTTGGACTCTTCAGACCAAAGGACAGATTTCCACCGATCTAATGTCCATTGCTCATGTTTCTTGGCCCAAGCAAGTCTCTTCTTCTTACTTGTGTCCTTTAGTAGTGGTTTCTTTGCAGCAATTCAACCATGAAGGCCTGATTCATGCAGTCTCCTCTGAACAGTTGATGTTGAGATTTGTCTGTTACTTGAACTCTGTGAAGCATTTATTTTGGCTGAAATCTGAGTTGCAGTTAACTCTAATGAACTTATCTTCTGCAGCAGAGGTAATTCTGGGTCTTCCTTTCCTGTGGCGCTCCTCATGAGAGCCAATTTCATTATAGCGCTTGATGGTTTTTGCGATGGCACTTGAAGAAACTTTCAAAGTTCTTGAAATGTTCTGTATTGACTGACCTTCATGTCTTAAAGTAATGATGGACTGTAATTTCTCTTTGCCTATTTGAGCTGTTCTTGCCATAATATGGACTTGGGCTATCTTCTGTATACCACCCCTACTTTGTCACAACACAACTGATTGGCTCAAATCAATTAATGAGGATAGAAATTCCACAAATTAACTTTTAAAAAGACCTGTTAATAATTGAAATGCATTCCAGGTGACTACCTCGTAAAGCTGGTCGAGAGAATGCCAAGCGTCTGCAAAGCTATCATCAAGGCAAATGGTGGCTACTTTGAAGAATCTCAAATATAAAATATTATTTGATTAACACTTTGTTGGTTACTACATGATTCCATATGTGTTATTTCATAGTTTTGATGTCTCCACTATTATTCTACAATGTAGAAAAGAGTAAAAATAAAGAAAACCCCTGGAATGAGTAGGTGTGTCCAAACGTTTGACTGGTTTTGTATATTGTATAGTGGAAGATATAAAAGTAGTGAAGGGACTTTTCCCCCCTTTATTCAAAAGGGACGTTTATTTTAACCATGTGTTTTATCATTTATGGGGGTTTCTTTACTACCATATGTTTTAGTACAATAGCATTCCCCCCAGCCGCCTCTCAACTTTCTCCACTTAGATTCTAGCTCGCTCCAGTTGAACAACACTCTACAGAGTTTGTCCTCCCTCCAATCCCCATTACTCCCTTTGAAAAGCCCTGCGATGCTTCCCCCCATCTCTGTATCTTTGTTTAAGTAAAGTCAACACAGCATCTAGCACAAGGCCATGGAGCTTGTCAAGGCTTTACTGGAGGAACCAAGCACAACTCAACAAACAGAATAAAAATACAACAAAACAAAGCGCATTCAAAATTAAACGTGGATATACAGTCCAGACATAACATGGGCTGGATGCTTTTGAGGTGGTATTTGCTGTTATAAGGGTAAAAAGTGTATTGGCCAAGACAGGCCTCTTAAGTGTTCCCCTGAGGCATGTCTACTGAAGCCTTCATGTTCTGCTCTGCTCGGAGGGCCAGGACAAACCCTTCAGCTCACTGATCTGAATATTAAATTAAACCTGCTCCTTTGCTCGCTGTCTCCAGTATGCTTGGCGCCTGGATCACTCCCTCTCAAAGCATAGCTCTTACTCCAGCTCATTTCCCTATGGCTTTCCCTGACAGACAGCTAATTAAGCCGGGTCCAAATAATTTTCTCCATCATTATCGCCGTGCACTTCTCCCGTAGCTGGGTGTTTGCAGAGAAAATAATCACTATTGCTTTGGCTTTATTGACACACGCGGCTACAGGTTATGGAGCTCTCCTCTGATGTGGTCCATTATTCATTTATGTAATATCTAACATAAATGATTTGTTGAGTTGAGACTTTTTCCCCCCTGAAACAAATATATATGCACACGGCTCCCCCAGCTAACTCAGAGTGTGGGACAGAAATGGCGGGATCGCTTTAGTACAACCATTGTCCCTGGCCTGTTCCAAACATCCTAGACAAGTACAGCAGTACCCATAACACTGTTTACATCAGTGGAGAGGAAGACATGGATTTCTGACTGAGTGACAAGGGAGAGAAAATGATTTCACATCTTCCTGACCCTGAAGAATAGAACCTACTTTGCTTCATATTCCTATATGATTTTTTTACTTCAGAAAACACAGAGAGAGCTTCAAAAAGGGACATATTTTCAGGAAGATAAGAACTTGCTGAGTCTAAGCGTTGCTGAACGTGCATAGCGGGTGAAGTTAGTTCATATGCAGTCCATTGAAACTGCAAGGGTTATGCAGCCCAATACAGCCCATTGAAATTCAACCGAGGGGGCAGTAGGAATGACAGTGATCTTTCAAAAGTTTTCTCACTATATCTTCCTATGACTCTTCATCAGGCAAATCCCATGACTGTTACAAAAACATGCCTCTTCAGCCACACTGACAAGGAGGCTCATATTTGCAATGCGGTAAATCCTTCATAGATTATCGTAGATTATGTGTGCACACCATGAAATTACATATCACACACAAACAAACAAACTCATACAAAGAAGAGCCTACATTTTTCATAAAGACCACTTGCTGTGGTTCATATCGTTCATAGATCCTGTGGCATTTACACTGACGACATCAAGAACAATTACTCTACACTGAATTGACTCTTTTACTCTTTCTGGCTGGTACTTTGAGTGCATCGTTGGACATATTTCAAAGGTCTTTGTGGATTTGAGAACCAATAGAAGTAAGAAGTGGCGACCACAGAGGAAGTGAGTTTGTGCGCAATGTGTTGTCACAACATTGCATTCAGCTCATGATCCAGTCCATACTGATTTATTCCAACCTTGCCCCCTCTTTTCAATTCTGCCTCTTGCCCTCAGGAAACAGGGAGATATTGTACCAGAAATCCACTTTTGAGAATGAATCCCATCTGGTAGCGTTTTTTTTTTTTTTTTTTTTTGAGGTCATAGGAAGGTTTGTTCAAGCTTAGTGTTCCAGTGCATTCCGTCTGCATTCTGTCTCACTCCACATTCTATTTACTAACAATAAACTCTGCCTGCTCGTATTCGCCTGCCACAGTCAATAGCATGCTGGATGCATTGTGCACCCCTGACATTTAATCGAGAGTTATCTTTTAGAAAACCCAAACGTTGATTTTGTGTCAAGAATGAGAGGGGGGCCAATGCCAACAAAGATAAAGCACTAATAAAAACACATGACAAAAAAATAAGGAAAATGTGACTTGTTTAACTATGATGAATTCACCACCCATCTGTAAAATGTATTACATTAGCTCTCTGCTGTTTTTACAAGTTTGGAGATACGTACACTACCGTTCAAAAGTTTGGGGTCACTTAGAAATATCCTTGTTTTTGAAAGAAAAGCACATTTTTCTGTCCATTAAAATCACATCAAATTGATCAGGAATACAGTGTAGACATGGTTAATGTTGTAAATGACAATTGTAGCTGAAAACGGCCGATTTTTTATGGAATATCTACATAGCCTTACAGAGACCCATTATCAGAAACCATCACTCCTGTGTTCCAATGGCACGTTGTGTTAGCTAATCCAAGTTTATAATTTTAAAAGGCTAATTGATCATTATAAAATAATTTTGCAATTATGTTAGCACAGCTGAAAACTGTTGTCCTGATTAAAGAAGCAATAAAACTGTCCTTCTTTAGACTGGTTGAGTATCTGGAGCATCAGCATTTGTGGGTACAATTACAGGCTCAAAATGGCCAGAAACAAATAACTTTCTTCTGAAACTCCTCAGTCTATTCTTGTTCTGAGAAATGAAGGCTATTCCATGCGAGAAATTGCCAAGAAACTGAAGTTCTCCTACAATTCTGTGTACTACTCCCTTCGCAGAACAGTGTGAACTGGACCTAACCAGAATAGAAAGAGGAGTGGGAGACCCTGTTGCACAACTGAGCAATAGGACAAGTACATTATAGTGTCTAGTTTGAGAAACAGATGCCTTACAAGTCCTCAACTGGCAGCTTCATTAAATAGTACCCGCAAAACACCAGTCTCAATGTCAACCGTGAAGAGGTGACTCCGGGATGCTGGCCTTCTAGGCAGAGTTGCAAAGAAAAAGCCATATCTCAGACTGGCCAATAAAAAAAAAAAAGATTAAGATGGGCAAAAGAACACAGACACTGGACAGAGTAACTCTGGCCAGCATCCCGGCATTCCGGAGTCGCCTCTTCACTGTTGACGTATAGACGGGTGTTTTGCTAACACAACGTGCCATTGGAACACAAGAGTGATGGTTGCTGATAATGGGCCTCTGTACGCCTATGTAGATATTCCATCAAAAATCTGCCGTTTCCAGCTAAAATTGTTATTTACAACATTAACAATGTCTACACTGTATTTCTGATCAATTTGATGTTATTTTACTGGACAAAAAAGGTGCTTTTCTTTCAAAAACAAGGACATTTCTAAGTGATCCCAAACTTTTGAACAGTATGTGTTGCAATATCATTTTCTTTAATACATTTCCATTTCTGCTCAGGTGAAAATTCCGATGGAGTTGGCCCCTCAGACCTTCAAGCCACCATTAATTGACTCTCTGTTCCAAGCACAAGTATGTTCTATTGATACAGCCCTCCCCCTGCCCCTGTTAACTCCAGTCTTAAGATTTTTGCCACGTTATTCAGAACAAGGCATTACTGGGAACCTTGAGTGTGTCCTCACTTCAGAATATGTTGCAATAAGCCAATGTTAGGAGGAGCAGGAATTAACCATTAATAGGGCTCTTCAATGTGCAAAGTGGCTTAATGAAGCTCAAAAAAGCATATTCTTCTGAGCAATCTGCTAACATAGAAACAAGCAACAAACAAACCACTGGGTTATATCCAACTGGTTTTAACCCTTCATATCCTTTTGGTTTCTGATCAATACATACATTAGGTGCATTCACAGAATCACATCTTTGTAATTAAAAACAAGTAGACTGCTTACATTTTCAAGAAAAATATTGCATGGTAGGTGTTACGGATACAGGTATCCTGTGTGTGTTTCTTTTCTCTCCTTCTCCCCTCACAGGTGAAAATCATTACTCCCCAATCAGTCAACAATCAACCCATCAATCAGAAGACACACCTCCTCCTGTTTCCTACCCTATCACAGTTCCTTCCCCATGGTTTAAAAACCCCATCATTTGTTTGTTCAGGAGCTCAATCTTTGTAATGCCATGTGGGTAGATCTCTGTTCTTCATAGATTTCGGGAGCTCAATCTTTGTAATGCCATGTTGGTAGATAGCTGTTCTTTGTAGATTTCAGGAGAGCTCAATCTTTGTAATGCCATGTTGGTAGATAGCTGTTCTTGATAGATTTCAGTAGCACAATCTCTTTGTAAATGCCATGTATGTAGATCTCTCTCTTTGTGTATTAATTAACCTCTTTTGTTTGAGCACCTCCAAATCACTTTCATCTCCTGTGAGTATTGTTTTTGCTTATGGTGTTTGCTGGTGGGAAAAGGGGGAAACCAAGACAAGTCGCCCATGGGCATACACTACCCGTAGGTAAACTTTGTTAACACACACTAGTTAGAACTGGGCGGACCACCCACTGTATTTTTGGTTAGTTAGTTAGCTGTTGTTGAAATAGGCTAGTCTAGCTTAGGGGTGTTTTTGCATATTTGTTTCTTTCCTTGGGTCCAGCTCAGCCCTTTTTCCTGCTCCCCCCATTACCGTGTGTTTAGAAATAAACCCTGAGTTTGACGGTATTATTTCGGTTGTCGTGGTTATTTCGTTCACTTTTACTTTGTCACTGTTATAATTTACATGAGTTATGTTACGGGTCTCACTACCATCCCCCCTAGACTGTCGGGCCAAAAGGGATTCGTAACATAAGTGGGGGCTCATCCGGGATATGTCTTTACTGACACCCATGCCGCTCATGTAGATTGTTGTAGTGGTATAGTTCAGTGTTGAGCGTCATAGCTGAAGTAGCATTAGTGTTTGCTATTTTTGTTGGCTCTTGTGAAGTAGTGTAAGATGGCTACTTTTGATTTGAAGTCCTTTTTGGATAATCCTTCGTGGGAGGTTTTTGATAAATGTCGTAGAGTTGATTTAATGACCTTGGCTGACCATTACTCAATATCGATTCCGCAGAGTGTAGTTAAGGCGGAGGTTAAACAGCTAGTGTTAAATGTATTGTTGGAAGAGCAGGTGCTTGTGTTACCGCTGCCTGAGCATACTACCACTGTAGGGGATGTTACTGCTCCTGTAAGCCCATTGGTGTCTGATAATGAGGGCGAGGCTAAAACACCAGCCACATTGTCCCATTTTGAACCACTCTCCCCACTGTCAAACGGTGATGCCCGAAGGGATGTCCGTTTAGCACAGTTACAACTAGAGGTGGAAGAGAGAGCCCAAATTAGGCGAGAGACTCTCCAGTTGGAGATGTGTAAAATTGAGGCAGAAAGAGAACAACGGCAGATGATGTGTAAAATTGAGGCAGAAAGAGAACAGCGGCATTTAGATTTGGAGATGGGTAAAATTGAGGCAGAAAAAGAACAGCGGCATTTAGATTTGGAGATGGGTAAAATTGAGGCAGAAAAAGAACAGCGGCATTTAGATTTGGAGATGGGTAAAATGGAGGCAGAAAAAGAACGAGAACAGAGGCAGATGACGTTTAAAATGCGCCAGATGGAACTGGAGGCAGAGACAGCGAGGCTAGCCTTCGTTCCTACTGTTCCTGTTAGTGAGTCGTTCTCACCTGCTGTGTCCTCAAACACGTTTGACATTAGTAGGCAGATAGCCTTAGTACCTTTGTTCAGAGAGTCGGAGGTTGACTCCTATTTTTGTGTATTTGAGCGTATAGCCGTAGCATTGAAGTGGCCTGAAGAGGTATGGTGCCTATTACTTCAGTGTAAATTAACTGGTAAAGCCCAAGAGGTTTTGTCAGCGCTACCTCTGGAGGACAGTTTGAATTATGAAGTGGTCAAAGCTACTGTTCTTCGTGCCTATGAGCTTGTGCCTGAGGCATACCGACAGAGATTTAGGTCTCATAGAAAGTCTTCTAGTAAGACTTATGTGGAATTTGCTAGAGACAAGGGAAATCTGTTTGATAAATGGCATGCTGCTAGTAAGGTAACTGATTTCAACTCTCTCCGGGAGTTAATCTTGTTGGAAGAGTTTAAAAATTGCTTACCCGAACGCATTGTAGTTTACCTAAACGAACAGAAAGTATCCTCCCTGGCAGAAGCGTCTGTGTTGGCAGACGAGTTTGTGTTGACGCACAAGAGTGTGTTTTCGGCTCAAACTGAGAGTAGATCCACTGAGTTTCCTACCTTTAGCCCTAGTCGGCCCGCAGTAGTATATCAAGCACGCCAGAAGAATGAGCGTTCCTGTTTCTATTGTCATAAAGTGGGACATATGATTAATGATTGCTTCCTGCTTAAACGCAAACAAGGGATGCCTCTTCGTGCCAAGCCGCCAACAGGTGTTGGTCTAATTCGTACGGTTGTGAGGTCTGCAACAAAACAGGTGCCTCAGAGTAACTGTAGTTTGAAAGACTCAGTCCCCGACCGCAGTTATGAACCATTCATTTCCGATGGGTTTGTGTCCCTAACGAATGACGAAGCGTCTCAGCGTCCGGTTAAAATCCTTAGAGATACTGGTGCGGCGCAGTCGTTTATATTGTCTGATGTGTTGCCCTTATCTGACGATACATACTGTGGTTCCAGTGTGTTAGTGCAGGGTATTGAAATGGGTTTTGTCCCAGTGCCGTTGCACTTTGTGAAAGTACACTCTGAGTTAATCAGTGGAATATTCAGAGTGGGGGTACGTCCTAAGTTGCCAGTGAAAGGTGTGACCTTTATAATGGGTAACGATATTGCCGGAGGAAAGGTAGTACCCGTATTGGAAGTAATGGATAAAAGTGACCACTCTCTCTCGAATGAGTTGGCACAGAGTTATCCACATGTGTTCCCCGCTTGTGCTGTCACTCGTGCTCAGGCACTACAAGAGGGTGACGTGATAGATTTGTCGAACACTGTTCTGTTCAAAGAGGATGATCAAGAGGATGGATTGTGTGATACCTCTGAGAAGCTGATCACCTCTGACAAACAGCCCAGGAAAGAATCAAAGTACGTTGAAGTTATTGCTGATGCAATACAATTACCAGTCACTCGTGAGCAGCTGATTGCTAACCAAAAGGTTGACAACAAGCTTGCTAAATGTTTTTCTAGTGTTGTCTCGTTAGAAGAGGTGAAGAAGAAGAATGTGGCTTACTTCATTGATGGTAATCTCCTCATGCGTAAATGGAAATCCCATGTTGATGCAGGTGGAGATTGGAATGCTGTTTACCAAATAGTGATTCCTACAGCCTTTCGACAGAATGTGTTATCCCTTGCTCATGATCACCAGTGGTCTGGTCATTTAGGAATTACAAAGACGTATGATCGGATCCTTCGACATTTTTTTGGGCCGGGTTTAAAACAAGATGTGGCTCAGTTCTGTCGGACATGCCACACCTGTCAGATAACAGGAAAACCAAATCAGGTTATTCCTCCCGCTCCTCTTTGTCCCATACCTGTAATAGGTGAACCATTTGAGCATGTGGTGGTTGATTGTGTCGGACCGTTACCGAAGACAAAATCGGGTAACCAGTTTTTGTTAACGATAATGTGTATGGCTACAAGATACCCCGAGGCAATTCCTCTGAGAAGGATTATAGCTCCGATAGTGAGTAAAGCCTTAATAAAATTCTTCACGACATTCGGGTTACCGAAGGTGGTACAAAGCGATCAAGGTACCAATTTCCTATCCAAGCTCTTCAAGCAGGTGTTGAAATCCTTATCAATTACGCACCGTGTATCAAGCGCCTATCACCCAGAGTCTCAGGGTGCGCTTGAAAGATGGCATCAGACACTGAAGTCTATGCTACGTAAATATTGTTTGGAATCTGAGAAAGATTGGGATGAGGGAGTTCCTCTAGTTTTGTTTGCTGCTCGTGAAACTGTGCAGGAGTCCCTAGGTTTCAGCCCGGCTGAACTAGTGTTTGGTCACACAGTAAGAGGACCAATGAAAGTCCTTAAAGAACAGTTCTTGTCCCAAGAGTTGTGTACCAGAGATGAGAATGTGTTGGACTATGTTAGTCGCTTTCGTGAGCGCCTACACCAAGCTTGTGCTCTTGCAAAGGAAGCTCTGTCTTCCTCACAGAGGAGCATGAAAAGACACTATGATAAAGAGGCTGTTTCTCGTCCACTACAGCCAGGTGACCAAGTACTGGTGTTATTACCTGTTCCAGGATCTTCACTGTCAGCTCGTTTCTCTGGTCCTTATTTAATTGAAAAGAAAATAAGTGAAACTGACTATGTGCTTCAAACTCCTGATAGACAACGCCAATCTCGTGTGTGTCACATTAACATGTTGAAAGCTTACCACACCCGACCCATCACACAGTTAGATAGTTCAAAAACAGAGGAAGGTATTGCTGTCTCCTCTGCTACTACTGCGATGATAGTGGACTGTCATATTGATGATGATGGCTTGGAGTTGCGCAATACTCAGCAGCAGTGTGTTAGATTGCCCAACTCAGAAATCCTGCTGTCTATCCAGTCAGGTCTGGTTCATTTAACGGATGGACAGGCTAATGATATTGTGAGGCTACTACACAGTTTTCCATGTCTCTTTAATGACGTTCCTACTCGCACAAATGTGTTGGAACATGACATTAATGTTGGAAATGCTACACCTATCAAGCAACACCCATATCGTATCAACGCTTCCAAGAGGAAGATAATGAGGGATGAGGTGAGATATTTGTTGGAGAATGACCTGGCTAAGCCAAGTTCAAGCCCTTGGAGTTCTCCTTGCATTCTGGTTCCTAAACCTGATGGTACGTCCAGGTTATGTACGGATTATCGAAAGGTAAATTCTGTCACAATGCCAGATTCGTTCCCGTTACCCAGACTGGACGACTGTATCGACACTATTGGTGCTGCTAAGTATGTAACCAAGTTGGACCTCTTAAAAGGTTACTGGCAGGTTCCGTTAACTTCACGTGCTTCTGAGATTTCTGCCTTTGTGACCCCAGATAACTTCCTACAGTACTCAGTCATGGCTTTTGGGATGCGAAATGCACCAGCCACTTTCCAACGACTGGTTAACTCCGTATTAGCTGGCGTTCCTAATTGTAGTGCATACCTTGATGACCTAGTGATTTATTCGTCTGAGTGGTCAGATCATGTTGACTCGCTAAGGGTAGTATGTGAACGGTTGGCAGCTGCTTCTCTAACCCTGAACTTGGCAAAGTGCGAGTTTGGGAAGGCTACTGTTACCTATCTCGGTAAAGAGGTTGGCCATGGACAGGTGCGCCCTGTTGATGCCAAGGTCTTGGCTATAACTGCATTCCCTGCACCTACCACTAGACGAGAGCTACGCCGCTTTTTAGGGATGGTTGGCTACTACCGTAGCTTCTGTAAAAATTTCTCTGCGGTAGTTGCTCCATTGACTGATTTGCTCAGTCCGGCAAGACCATTTGTGTTGTCCCCTGATTGTAAGAGAGCTTTTGAATCAGCGAAAGCACTCTTATGTAGTACCCCTGTACTTGCTGCTCCGGATTTTGAACAACCGTTCAAGCTAGAGGTAGATGCTAGTGCCAGAGGTGCTGGTGCTGTTCTACTGCAGCAGGACAAGAGTGGAATAGATCATCCCGTTTGTTATTTTTCACGTAAATTTAATAAATGTCAAACAAACTATGCGACAATAGAACAAGAAGCTCTTGCTTTGTTGTTGGCTCTGCAATACTTCGAAGTATACATTGGTTCCAGTGCCCTACCAGTGATTGTGTATACTGACCATAACCCCTTAGTTTTTCTCCACCGAATGTACAACCAGAACCAGCGCCTTATGCGTTGGGCCCTGATTGTACAAAATTATAATTTGGAGATCCGCCACAAAAAGGGTTCAGATAATGTGTTGGCAGATGCTTTGTCTCGTGTGTGAAGATGATTTCTGTATGTTTTGCAAGGTTGTTGATTTGTTGTGAGTGTTCATTTAAATACTGTAGTCGCAATCCCCCCTAGGGTTGCTCTTTTAAGGGTGGGAGTGTTACGGATACAGGTATCCTGTGTGTGTTTCTTTTCTCTCCTTCTCCCCTCACAGGTGAAAATCATTACTCCCCAATCAGTCAACAATCAACCCATCAATCAGAAGACACACCTCCTCCTGTTTCCTACCCTATCACAGTTCCTTCCCCATGGTTTAAAAACCCCATCATTTGTTTGTTCAGGAGCTCAATCTTTGTAATGCCATGTGGGTAGATCTCTGTTCTTCATAGATTTCGGGAGCTCAATCTTTGTAATGCCATGTTGGTAGATAGCTGTTCTTGATAGATTTCAGTAGCACAATCTCTTTGTAAATGCCATGTATGTAGATCTCTCTCTTTGTGTATTAATTAACCTCTTTTGTTTGAGCACCTCCAAATCACTTTCATCTCCTGTGAGTATTGTTTTTGCTTATGGTGTTTGCTGGTGGGAAAAGGGGGAAACCAAGACAAGTCGCCCATGGGCATACACTACCCGTAGGTAAACTTTGTTAACACACACTAGTTAGAACTGGGCGGACCACCCACTGTATTTTTGGTTAGTTAGTTAGCTGTTGTTGAAATAGGCTAGTCTAGCTTAGGGGTGTTTTTGCATATTTGTTTCTTTCCTTGGGTCCAGCTCAGCCCTTTTTCCTGCTCCCCCCATTACCGTGTGTTTAGAAATAAACCCTGAGTTTGACGGTATTATTTCGGTTGTCGTGGTTATTTCGTTCACTTTTACTTTGTCACTGTTATAATTTACATGAGTTATGTTACGGGTCTCACTACCATCCCCCCTAGACTGTCGGGCCAAAAGGGATTCGTAACAGTAGGCTACAGATCTATGTACGGTTTACACAACACTGACCGTGAGTTGCAGCTCTTGTCTTGTCAAAGGATGGACACGCTCTATATCAGTGGAGGCTGCTCAGAGGAGGAAGAGGAGGACCATCCTCCTCAGTGAAATTTCATAAAAATTTAAGTAATGAAACACTAAAAAAGTTATCATTTTTAGATAAAACCATACTAAATATAGTCCTTTGTCTAATTAATCAAATAATTGATTAAAACACACTGTTTTGCAATGAAGGTCTTTAGTAACTTCAACACCACTCTCTGGGGTAGCACTATGGTGTACCTGGAGGACAGCTAGCTTCTGTCCTCCTCAGGGTACATTGACTTCAATACAAAACCTAGGAGGCTCGTTGGCCTCACACCCTTCCATAGACCTACATGGTAATTATGACCACTTCTGGAAGACGACCTCCAACCAATCAAAGCTTTTGCAGTATGAACTGACATGTTGTCCATCCAATCATAGGATTAGAATCAGAGAATGAACCTAGTGTGTTATATTTAGGTTGTGTCGCAGAGCATCATAGGGGGGGTTCAATGTGTTGAGAAGCTTGGTGAGTTGGTGACATTGGATAGAGATTGAAAAGTGATAGTTAAGCATTTCTTGGATATTATTCAATTCAAATTAGTTTCTTCAAATTACAGAAGACAGAGGAGGTAGATTATAAATTGTTTTTCTTGGTTTTAGAACTTTATTTTCGTGCACAGTTGATTTATTTCAATTTGCCTTGCTAATTACAGTAACAAGTAGCAGTAGCTACTTTGCGCCAAACACTACCGCCAATTTTGGCTACTTTTTTGTTAAAGAACCCCTTTTATTCTCTGGGGTACACGGAAAAGGTGCAAATTAAAACCGAGGGTTGACCTCAGCCTGAGATCATTTTAATGAAGAAAGATGAAAAGGTGAGGACATTCAATAGCAATTGGTATCAAAAGTGTAGCTGGTTAACACGGAGCCTTTCATCAAGTCGCCTGTATTACTGGCCTTGCCTGCATTTTGGAAAATCTGAGCTTTGGGTGAAAGGGGGGTACAGTGGCCTGAAGAACAAATATCGTTCAGCTAAATAGAAAAACAAAAACAGAGAGCATATAAATGACCTCATCAGATTTAAGCTTCTGGGAAAAAGCTGCATCGATCATGACGGAGGTCTGGGTATTCAAACTGCGCGACACAACAAGAAAGTAAGAAGAAACAGGGATGTTCTCAAGTGGCTTATCAACACCACTGCGTTTTGGGGCATGCAAGAATAGGCTTTTAGAAGACATGACGAGAGGGAAAGTTCAGCTAACAAGGGCAACTACATCTGGGATGTCTAAATCAATTCAGAATGATTTGATAGTTTCCATCGCATCACCCATTCAAAGTTAGATTAAAGAGAGAGGTTGACGAAGCACATTTTTTTTGCGTGCTCTCAAGCAGGCTTTCCACTTTCCTCCAGTATTTATATAGCATAGATGAAAATTGCCCCAT
This sequence comes from Oncorhynchus clarkii lewisi, assembly GCF_045791955.1. Taxonomy (NCBI): domain Eukaryota; kingdom Metazoa; phylum Chordata; class Actinopteri; order Salmoniformes; family Salmonidae; genus Oncorhynchus; species Oncorhynchus clarkii. Next base: position 23,741,134 of record NC_092154.1, on the reverse strand, counting down.
CCCTCTGGGACCTATGGTGCCACCAGTCTGCTTGCAGTTGTCAGTTATCGTCAGGTATGTGGATGATCAGGGCTTTATTCAGGAACGTTTCTTGGTGGGTGAAATGTGCAGTCTTTTTGTCTTGTGTATTCTGAGATGTCTGAGTTCATAGAGAAACTCGTTGTCCAAACCTACGATGGTGTAGCTGTAATGGAATGTATCTGCTATTTGTATTTACAGCTATGTCCCCTCATGTTCCCTGATTAAGAGGTGATGACCACTCCACTCAACTATCATTGTCAACTCTCTGCTGACATGAACTGAAGCCATGTCTCATGTGCCCTCTCATCCACTGGCACGTTGAATGTTTCCTCTCCAAGCACTGTGAGTACCCCTATCAATTTTCTCTCATTACTGTATGTAGAGTCAATCACAAACACAATCACATTATTACAATCAATGATTTGACTCCTTGCTTGGACTAACTCATTCTTAGCTCTTTTGTCTAACTGTGTAGTGTGTTGTGCTATTGTTTTTGTCTTCCCAATCAAATATTTTCTTGCAATGAAGTCAAGCCTCTGAACACCTCAACTCATGCCTCATACCCTCATTCAATCACTGCTGCGATCCCTTCCCAACACTGTGTAAGTAGCCCTCTCATTCCCATTCCCCATAATATTGACTATAAATGTCTTTATTAAATGCTTTAGGTTAAAAAAGATTGTCTTTGATGATTTTTGAAACACTTTGTCTCCATGCGTTCCACGCCTACACCGTAGGTCTCCCATCCTCTTCAATTTTTCAAGTCACCAGCCTCTGCTGCTCTATATTCATTAGTGTCTGGAGCCAAAGTCTAATCCGGAGCCACTAAGGGGAGCGACCTTTGCTGCTCACCATGAGACAGGCAGCATTTACCAGTCCAAAGGTGACAAACACATTACATCAGATGGGGTGTCTGGGAAACATGGGCTGTGTTTGTTTATACCAGAAGGTTCCTCCTTAATCAGCTCCAGTGTTGGGCATTTGGGAGGGTTGGTTAGTTGGGGGGGTGGGGGGTCTGCCATGGAGAAAGAAAACAACCCTCTCTCTTTAATTGAAAGCAAGTTTGTAATGAAAACAAAATGGTATTACTAGTGCAAGAGGATCCAACCGGTTCCACCTCAGACACTGGCATGTAATTGACACAGGGACAGCCCAGCAACAAAAAAATAACATTTTAAAAAACAGGGAGTAGGAAAAACAGAGACAGAATACCAGCCGTGGTAGTGTAGTGTGGCTCTGCTCTTTCCCTTCCCCCTCTCCTGGCCCTTACTGCACACATACAGACAGCTGGCAGAGGCTTTTTAAAGACACAGTGCCTCAACTCAACTAGGACTTCATCTGGGGGCTGAGGTGACAGTCTACACTCCCTCCACAGTAAATAAACATACCTCCAAATATGGTGTCAGGCTGCATGATCACAGGGCAGTGAAAAAATGACAAAAGGGCTCCTTTTGAGAACTGTTTGTGTTTCAAGATGGAGAGAATGTCAGAGAATCATGCTGAGATGTCAGAACGGCTGAGCGGTGAAATTAATAAAGAGTTCTTCCTGCGTGGTGCTGGGGGAAACACTAGCTCTGAGGGAAGCCTGATTAGGTGTTTTTCTTCACTGACCCAATTGGTGCTTACAAGGTCCTGATCCCCCGGCCAACTCAGTGGCTCAGCGCTGTGACCTGGAGGAATTCCTATCACACCCATTAGACACTGGGCCTCTCTCACGATATGCTAAACCAGACAACTTTGTATTTCACTTATATGGTCAGAGATCATATAACTAGTTCACATTAGTTACTACAAGGACAACTGATGTGCTCTGATTAGGTTCCAAAAGGTAGATGGACTTTTCCCTATAACTGAGAGAACTGTTAGTTTGTTATTTACAATGATCTTACATTTAATACCATAGGTAAAAAAAAAAACATCATTCAAAACAGCACTGAACTGTGCAAAAACAACAACAACAGTTTTACTTAATAAGGATTAGCCGCTTTTTTTTTCTTCAAATTTCCGCCTAAAATGAAATACCCAAATCTAACTGCCTGTAGCTCAGGCCCTGAAGCAAGGATATGCATATTCTTGGTACCATTTGAAAGGAAACACTTTGAAGTCTATGGAAATGTGAAAGGAATGTAGTAGAATATAACACAATAGATCTGGTAAAAGATAATACAAAGAAAGAACCAACCGTTCTTTTGTATTTTTTTGTAACATCATCTTTGAAATGCAAGAGAAAGGCCATAATGTAATATTCCAGCCCAGGTGCAATTTAGATTTTGGCCACTAGATGGCATCAGTGTATGTTCAACGTTTTAGACTGATCCAATGAACCATTGCATTTATGTTCAAACTGTTGTATCAAGACTACCCAAATGTGCCTAATTTGTTTATTAATAACTTTTCATGTTCAAAATTGTGCACTCTCCTCAAACAATAGCATGGTATTCTTTCACTGTAATAGCTACTGGAAATTGGACAGTGCAGTTAGATTAACAAGAATTTAAGCTTTCTGCCAATATCAGATATGTTTACGTCCTGGGAAATGTTCTTGATATTTACAACCTCATGCTAAACGCATTAGCCTACGTTAGCTCAACCGTTCCGTGGAAGGGACACCAATCCAGAATAAGTTTTTTAACAGAGTGAAAATATGTCGCACGCAATGCAATCACTGCAGTATTCATAACTCATCTTGTATGACATGCCTATCCCATCTATAAAAAATGTTGTTGTTATTTTGCTCACTCTGTACTATTTTCCCCCATGAGGAAACAGGAACCCCAAACAGTATTTCTGAAGTGCTAGAGAAAATCCACCCAGATGAGAATCTGTGGTCTAACGGTGAATTGAACTTTGCCTTCCAATGAATCCAGAGCTTAACATGAAATTGACTCTTATTGGTGTTTGCCAATGCTTCAAAGGAAGTCCTTACATGAACATGTATTTCCCGTCTTATGCAACAGCATGCCTGGAGTCACAATGGAAGTTCGAGCCAGGACATAGCCTACCAAGCTTTTAACAGGGAGCCAGAGGCATCCTCTCTCTAACTTGTAGTAAGTCCACTTGGTTTCAATATGAAAAGTTATGCCCTTCTGACAATCTCATGAAATTAAATATTACAAAACAATCCATTTAGTATACATGGTATATGGTTCATCCCCGACCCTGTACACTACAATATTGGCTGAGCGTAACCAATAAAGTGCTTTCTAACCACCAAAGCACACAATTGTGAAATATTGTGGAGCCTGTGGTATCACATGTGGATGTTATTCCCCTTATTTCCCCATTTTTAACACAATCAAATAAATCTTCACTTTTCACAATGACAAGAGCCTCTCAGCTTTGAAAAAAAACATTAAACATTAAATTACAAGTAAAAAGACCAATTGTCTCCAAACAATGAAGTTCACCTGCTATTTGATGAGCGAGAGAGAAGTGAGTCATCATGCAAGTTTTGTTGCAGTAAACATTTGTCATGATGTTCTGCTGCAGTTGCCTGGCAACATTTCAGAGAGAGGGGCGAGGAGAGGAGACAGGCAGTGAGGGCTAAGAATGGGAGGGCAGCCCACACTACTCTAATCAAGCTGCTAAGATGAAGCTAATTATTACTCTGGTAAAATTAAAGACAAAAAATACTCAATATCCTTTACTCAAACTGGGCTGTAAGCGGAAACTTCCATAGCGAATCAAACAACCCTTTAATAATTGCATTATCTGTCTGCATGGCAGGCCTGAAATTTTGTGATTTTAGCGGCCAGGCCATTTGGCCTTCAAGAGGTGCCAAATCTGCCAAGGGCACCAAGGCCATTACCCAAAATAGCCAATTAAATTGATTTGAAAGCAGAAAAACACTAGCTATTCTGTTAAGAAACACATAAGTGTAAGTAAATGTACATAAATAATTAGCATACATGTCAAGGTGTAGATGAAGTGTAGGTGATAGCCTATGACTACTAGACTATGTCATGTCCAGACAGATGCTGACATGAGAAAGGTGCTTGAAAATGTAACCAAACTTGAATTAGACTTTTAATTACATATACTGAACAAAAATATACACGCAACATGTAAAGCGTTGGTCCCATGTTTCATGAGCTGAAATAAAGGATCCCAGAAATGTTCCATATAGACAAAAACCTTATTTCTTTCAAATGTTATAAACAAATTAGTTCACATCCCTGTTAATGAGCATTTCTCCTTTGCCAAGAAAATCCCCCTCAACCTGACAGGTGTGGCATAACAAGAAGCTGATTAAGCAGCATGATCATTACACAGGTGTACCTTGTGCTGAGGACAATAAAAGACCACTCTAAAATGTGCAGTTTTGTCACACAACACATGGCCACAGATGTCTCAACTTTTGAGGGAGCGTGCAATTGGCATGCTGACTGCAGGAATGTCCACCAGAGCTGTTTCCAGATAATTTAATGTTAATTTCTCTACCATAAGCCGCCTCCAAATTCATTTTAGAGAATTTGGCAGTATATCCAACCGGCCACACAACTGCAGACCAAGTGTAACCACGCCAGCCCAGGACCTCGACATCCATTTTCTTCACCTGCGGGATCGTCTGTGACCAGCCACCCGGACAGCTGATGAAACTGAGAAGTATTTCTGTCTGTAATAAAGCCCATTTTGTGGAGGAAAATAAATTCTGATTGGACTGGGCCTGGCTCCCAAGTGAAGGGGCCTCATGGCTGCGCCCCTGCCCAGTAATGTGAAATCCATAGATCAGGGCCTAATGAATGTATTTCAATTTGGTGATTTCCATGTATGAACTGTAACTCAGTAAAATCGTTTAAATTGTTGCATGTTGCGTTTATATCTTTGTTCAGTATATACAGTGCATTCAGAATGTATCCAGACCCCTTGACTTTTCCCACATTTTGTTACGTTACAGCCTTATTCTAAAATGCATTAATGACAAAGACAGGTTTTAGACATTTTTGCAAATGTATTAAAAATAAAAAACAGAAATAAATACCATATTTACATAAGTAATCAGACCCTTAGCTATAAGACTTGAAATAGAGCTCAGGTGCATCCTGTTTCCATTGATCAGCTTTGAGATTCCTACAACTTGATTGGAGTCCACCTGTGGTAAATTCAATTGATTGGATATGATTTTGAAAGGCACATACCTGTCTATATAAGGTCCCACAGTTCACAGTGCATGTCTGAGTAAAAACCAAGCCATGAGGTCGAAGGATTGTGTCGAGGCACAGATTTCGGGAAGGGTACCAAAACCTTTATGTAGCATCGGTGGTCCCCAAGAACAGAGTGGCCTCCATCATTCTTAAATAGTTTGGAACCACCAAGACTCTTCCTAGAGTTGGCCGCCTGGCCAAACTGAGAAATTGGGAGAGAAGAGCCTTGGTCAGGGAGGTGACCAAGAATCCAATGGTCACTCTAACAGAGCTTCAGAATTCCTCTGTGGAGATGGGAGAACCTTCCAGAAGGACAACAGTATATGCAGCACTCCACCAATTAGGCCTTTACGGTAGAGTGGCCAGGTGAAAGCCGCTCCTCAGTAAAAGGCACAGCTCGCTTGGAGTTTGCCAAAAGGCACCTAAAGGACTCTTAGACAAAGAGAAACAAGATTCTCCAGTCTGATGAAACCAAGATTGAACTCTTTGGTCTGAACAATAAGCGTCACATCTGGAGGAAACCTGGCACCATCCTTATGGTGAAGCATGGTGGTGGCAGTATCATGCTGTGGGGATGTTTTTCAGCAGCAGGGACTGGGAGACTAGTCAGGATCGTGGGAAAGATGAACAGATCAAAGTAAGACAACGCAGGAGTGGCTTCGGGACAAATCTCTGAATGTCCTTAAGTGGCCCAGCCAGAGCCCGGGCTTGAACCCGATCTAATATCTCTGGAGAGACCTGAAAATAGCTGTGCAGCGATGCTCCCCATCCAACCTGACAGAGCTTAAGAAGATTTTCAGAGAAGAATGGGAAAAACTCCCCAAATAAAGGTGTGCCAAGCTTGTAGTGTCACACCCAAGAAGACTCAAGGCTGTAATCGCTGCCAAAGGTGCTTCAACAATGTACTGAGTAAAGGGTCTGAATACTTTTGTAAATGTCATATTAAAGTTTTTTATTTTTTAATTCATTTGCAACAATTTCTAAAAACCTGTTATTGCTTTTAAACGTTTTTTTTTATGTACAGGGATCTATTGCATCCCACAACTGTCCCTGAGTACGTTTGGAATATTTATTTATCGTACGAAGGACAAGCTGACCAATAGAACAGATCAGCTTTTGTACTATGGGGGATAGTAGATTGACTTAGGCTAGCGCTTTTGCTGTTTGTTAGGCCTACTCATCTTGTTGACTGAAAAAAGTAAATGTGGACAGTTCTTCTAACATATTCCATATGCACCTCAGAGTTCGATAATAAGGATGTGCACCGTTGCATCCCGGGTGTGTCGGTCTTTACTTGAAGCCTACTTCGGAGCTGCAATGCCTGTTAAAAGGGCACGGTCACGTGACGGGCATTCGCTAATAAGAATTGAGATATCTGAGAAAGCCATGTGAGTGAGAGGTAGGCTACGGCGATTAGCAGCCAGGAGAAGGGAATTATAATTGTTAAATTCAGCCCAAGGGCACAACGGCCACTTTGTCCACATGACATAAACATTTTTTTTGAGGGCATTGCGGCAACACAACAACGGCAATGGCTGCCAATGCCACCAGCAAATTCGAGCCCTGCTGCATGGTATTAGATAGCAAGAAGTTAGTGAAATGACAAATGTCTTGTGTTAAACAGGGAACGCAATAAGCTATGGAGTCAGTTTATCATTGTGTAAATTATTTTCCTATACAACTCTGTTGTCCAATAACTTCTTAAAGGGGGATTGGATAAGCACAACAATGGTTAGATTATTTATGAGCCGAGTTATAGTTCATTTGCATTTGGCAGCAAACTCTACTGGTCATTAGCATCCAGGAACTGACTTTGCACAGTGTTTCTAAGCAATATCCATTTAAATTCTTTCAATAATTTTGGTTTCTGATCAATACATTGGGTGCACACTTACTTACCAAAATCAATTGATCAGATAAATCAAGGAAAAGCAAACTAACCCTTATCTCACGTGTGTATGTCAATGGGTTTCTAAAGTGATGGCTCGTGACACTGCTGCATATTCACACACCATATGGCCACCAAAACACAATCAACTTCCATGTGCTTCATGTGAATTCCTAAGTGTGCTGGAGTGGTAATGGCTGTATTCCAATATTAGATTCCATAAAGTGTAGGTCAGTGTGCAATACATGAGCGCATGTGTGTGTGCGTACATGGGTTCCTGTCTGCACGCATGTGTGTGTGTGGGTCTGACAAACTTCATAAGGTAGAGTAGATGAGTATGTAGCCTATCTAACCTGTCTGAGTGCTTGATGTCTGGGAAATTTAGGTAATATCTCCAACATTTCAGTTAGAGCCACACAGCTTAATTTAATACCTTCAGGCTGGCAATTACATTCCGGGTAGCTACCAGTACACTGTCAATTCCAGAGTGTCGGATAGAGTATTAATTTCCAATGGCTCTTGTTGCTTGGAGACCAGGGGAAAGTTGCTCTCGCTTTTTTTTATCTGCTGGATTGCCTCAATGTTTATTTATCCTGCTGCTCTCAGCCAAGTGATGGGGAAATATTCTGGATGTACTTGGGATGAGAAAAACGCTCTTGGTTTAGTGAGAGAAAAACAAAGTGGTCAGTCCTTATCTTGTGGTCTTTTAGTTGAGATGTGCTGCAGACATTATAGACAGTGAAATAAATACAGCCAATAAGAAGTATGTTTTGTTCTAAGCATTTTATCTTTGTCATATAGAAGGAGCATTACGATTGGTCCAATGCGTAACATTAGTCAATAAGTGTATATATGGTAACACGTCACAATATAGGTTGTGCCACAATCTCACACTCTGCAGTCCAATTTGTCAAGCCATGTAGAACTTTGGTGTTGACCGTGTAGTTCTGAAATGCCAGTGTGAATCGAGCACAGGACTGGTCTTGCCAGTCTGATGGAATTCCACAATCATTTGGCCCCAATGTGTACATCAGACAGGATGGCAGGCATGTAGTAACCGGGAGGCATTATCAAAACATATTTTGTTTATATGCTACTGATATGTTTATTTTCTAGTGTTCATCTCACATTCATGTGAGACCAAAATGTAAGAATAACCACAGATATACTTACCTATGGTAGTCTGTAGTCTACGTATTCAGTCTTGAATTCTGTATCTGAATTGCAATAAACTATATCAAAAAGTGACAGAAGGGGAAAGAGGGAGAAGAGGACATTGAACAGGAACTAATGCTTCAGCTCAAAAGCAGCCTGATAGACGCAAGCAGTTCATTAGAGAAGTAGCTGACTTCCTGTAATTAATATCACAACTGATCCAGGGAGGTAAGAATCATATGAAGTTGTTAATCCACAATAAGCTCCCAGTTTTCTTTCTCTGCAGGTTTATTTTTTGTTTTTCGGTATGGATATAAAATCACATGCAGGTATCAGAACTTTCTCCCTCAGAGCTTCCTTTGACAGCCAAACACAGCAAGGACAAGCACAGGAGGAGGGGAAAACGCCATAATGATGGCATCAACACAATATTAACCCATTAATAATAAAAAGCTCTGGAGCAATCCAGAGCAGAGGTGTTTGCGAAACCCCTCTAATTCAAGCATTCCCTCTGCTCGTCCATGATCAAAGTCCAGCTCCAACCCAAAGTGAATTGATTTATGGTAATTGTATGGCGAATTGGCTCTGGAGTGTGTAAACATCCTGTCTTTGCATAATGAAACAAATGAAAGCCTCCAGCCAGCAGCCGCATCCCACTGAGAGAGAGAGAGGAGCAGAGCCAAACAGAGTGTGGAGTGGTGGTCACATGTACACATTCCTGGTGCGCCTGACCCCCCTGACCCTGCAGGCTGTTTTGGAGCATGGAGCACATATCACGGGGGTGGGACTGGGACCGCATGGGAAGGAGAAGTGTGTAAAGCCTTGCTGTAAAGCCCCAACAGAGAAACACCTTCTGGCCTAACAGCATGCAAACTGAAATTTGGAATAGCATGAAGGGGCATTAATACACAGCAAACTAGTCAGCTTAGAGGTACAATTGGCTTAGAGGAAGGACAGATAGGAACAAGCTCTGTTTGATTGAGGTGTTTTGACTGGTGAGGGTGAGGTGTGAGGTAGTAAAAAAAGGTGATGGCAATGATTGTATTTTTATGAAGGTTAAAACCGTAAACTGTTCACTTTACACTCCGATAGAATGCCAAGAGTGTGCAAAGCTGTCATAAAGGCAAAGGGTGAAGGATTATAACATATATTTATATTTGTTTAACACTTTTTTGGTTTCTACATGATTCCATATGTGTTAATTCATAGTTTGGATGTCTTCACTATCATTCTAAAATGTATAAAATATTAAAAATAAAGAAAAACCCTTGAATGAGTAGATGTGTCCAAACTTTTGACTGGTGGTGTATATACAGTATATATATACACTATATATACAGTTGAAGTTGGAAGTTGACATACACTTAGGTTGGAGTCATTAATTCTCGTTTTTCAACCACTCCAAAAATGTCTTGTTAACAAACTATAGTTTTGGCAAGTCGGTTAGGACATCTACTTTATGCATGACACAAGTAATTTTTCCAACATATAGACAGATTATTTAATTTATAATTCACTGTATCACAATTCCAGTGGGTCAGAAGATTACATACACTAAGTTGAATGTGCCTTTAAACAGCTTGGAAAATTCCAGAAAATTATGTCATGGATTCAGAAGCTTCTGATAGACTAATTGACATTATTTGAGTCAATTCGAAGTGTACCTGTGGATGTTTTTCAGGGCCTACCTTCAAACTCAGTGCCTCTTTGCTTGACATCATGGGGAAATCAAAAGAAATCAGCCAAGACCTCAGAAAAAAATGTAGACCTCCACAAGTTTGGTTCCTCCTTGGGAGCAATTTCCAAACGTCTGAAGGTACCACGTTCATCTGTACAAACAATAGTGCACAAGTATAAACACCATGGGACCACGCAGCCATCCTACCGCTCACGAAGGACATGCATTCTGTCTCCTAGAGATTAACGTACTTTGGTGCGAAAAGTGCAAATCAATCCCAGAACAACAGCAAAGGACCTTGTGAAGATGCTGGAGGAAACAGGTACAAAAGTATCTATATCCACAGTAAAACGAGTCCTATATTGACATAACCTGAAAGGCCACTCAGCAAGGAAGACGTCACTGCTCCAAAACCGCAATAAAAAAGCCAGACTACGGTTTGCAACAGCACATGGGGACAAAATTGTACTTTTTGGAGAAATGTCCTCTGATCTGATGAAACTGAAATAGAACTGTTTGGCTATAATTGACCATTGTTATGTTTGGGGGAAAAGGGGTGAGGCTGGCAAGCCGAAGAACACCATCCCAACCGTGAAGCACGGGGGTGGCAGCATCATGTTGTGGGGGTGCTTTGCTGCAGGAGGGACTGGTGCACTTCACAAAATAGATGGCATCATGAGGCAAGAAAATTAGGTGGATATATTGAAGCAACATCACAAGACATCAGTCAGGAAGTTAAAGCTTGGTCACAAATGGGTCTTCCAAATGGACAATGACCCCAAGCATACTTCCAAAGTTGTGGCAAAATGGCTTAAGGACAACAAAGTCAAGGCACTGGAGTGGTCATGACAAAGCCCTGACCTCAATCCTATAGAAAAACGGTGGGCAAAACTGAAAAAGCGTGTACGAGCAAGGAGGCCTACAAACCTGACTCAGTTACACCAGCTCTGTCAGGAGGAATGGGCCAAAATTCACCCAACTTATTGTGGGAAGCTTGTGGAAGGCTACCCAAAACATATGACCCAAGTTAAACAATTTAAAGGCAATGCTACCAAATACTAATTGAGTGTATGTAAACTTCTGGCCCACTGGGAATGTGATGAAAGAAATAAAAGCTGAAATAAATCATTATCTCTACTATTATTCTGACACTTATCATTCTTACAATAAAGTGGTGATCCTAACTGACATAAGACAGATCATTTTTACTAGAATTAAATGTCAGAAATAGTGAAAAACTTAGTTCAAATGTATTTAGCTAAGCTGTATGTCAACTTCCGACTTCAACTGTATTCATATACTACCAGTCAAAAGTTTTAGAACACCTACTCATTCAAGGGCTTTTCTTTATTTGTACTATTTTATACATTGTAGAATAATATTGAAGACATCCAAACTATGAAATAACACATATATGGAATCATGTAGACCCCAAAAAGTGTTAAACAAATCAAAATATATTTTAGACTTGAAATTCTTCAAATAGCCACCCTTTGCCTTGATGACAGCTTTGCACACTCTTATACAATTCTGGTATCACATAAACACACATACGACATGGAAGAATGGATAGAATTGCACTAAATTAGCTTTAAAACCGCAAAACAAATCTCTGCCCCATGCTAAATGTGTAGAATTGCGGGAATTTAGCTTTAAAACTGCAACATTTTCTCTCCGCCAACAAGAGGGGTGTTAACAGTTTCGGCTCGCATGGGTTGTGAGGTGGGGGTTTGTTACTACGGCGATAAATTCTAGACCTAGGAAATTTGTGGGACCGGACCTTCTCAAATAGTACTTGAGTACCCCTGATCTAGAACATGAAAGCTGATACCACCAGGCACCACACTTTGAGGAGCAGCTAGCCAAGTGGAGAATCCTCCTCTATGAGTAATGACCAAGGGATGGTGTATTTTACAGTCAAATAGCAGCACAGGGTAGGCTATAGTATATTCTGATATCTATAGACAACAATCAAAGCTTTTAGAGTATTATGTGGTTGTGTGCTTTATATTAACCAAAGGCCTTCAGCCACAGCACCGGATACAGAGACATCTGACACTCAAGGTCATTCTTCAATTAGAGCTGACAGGAGATGACTCAAAGCAGCTTCTTTTCTCTCATTACGACCATATCCAAATGGGTATGTTTATCCACAATGTAAGTAAAGCTGACTGAAAGTGTGTCGTGTTCATTTTCAAATGCTGACATTTTTAACCTGCTAAAATACTGACTGTTGTTTTTATCCCTGCTTCAGCATTTTCTAGTGAAACATAAGGGTGACGTAGTAAGCAAAAAACGTGTTGCTACCAAAGCAGTCCAAGGTTTTTACGAAATATAGGCTTCTATAGATTGTAATTATTCAACCGTAATGTACAGCCTCAAAGAGTAAATATAAGTAAAAAATCACAAGCAGAGTATCTCAATACCAACAAGGTGATGTAAATGCTGTACAAGCAAATATGTAATCTGAACTTTTTACACAGTAAGTTTCATAAGGGCTTGAGACAGCCAACTAATAAAGAAATAAAGAGAATATATATAATTCATGGAAGACATGGATGTACAATATAACCCAACCATGAGGCTGAATAAAAAATGCATAGTGTTATACCTGTGGCCAACAGACAGTTTTCTTGATGTTTAGTTAGAGAGACAAAGAAAGAGAGAGAGAACAAGCGAAACAGAGAATGAAAAGGAGAGAGAGGGAGGAGGGAGAGAGTGAGAGAGAGTGAGAGAGAGTGAGTGAGAGTGAGAGAGAGTGAGAGAGAGTGAGAGTGAGAGAGCGAGAGGAAAACAAAGAGATGTATTAGGTGACAAATTATTTATAATACTAATAATAACTTTATTTGTATAGCGCTTTCAATATAAGTAATAAAGTGCTCACATCATAAAATAATAAACTAAAATAGAAGTACCAACAAAGAAACATAGACAAGAGGTAGAAGAATGAAACAAGATTGTTAATTCAAATCACTCTGTATATTGAAATCATATATTAAAATTATTTTTAAAAATGTGTCTTCAGCAGGGATTTAAAAAGAGGCACTGGCTGAACCTGTAAGCCTGATCTCTGGCAGGCCATACCAAAGTCTAGGGGCTCTAATGGTAAATGTCTCCTTTATTTTTCAACTTGGACTTTGGAATGGTCAACAGTGCCCTGACAGAGGATCTCAGGCTACATCCTGGCTCGTAAAGAGATAAAAGATCAGAGAAATAGGATGGGGCTAAACCGAGCTTAGCCTTAAACGTGAATAATAACATTTAAAAATCTATTTTTGAAAATGAACGGTAGCCAGTGTAGAGAAGCTAAATCGGGTATGAAATGGTTACAGTTTCTCGTGTCGGTTATAAGCCGAGCTGCAGTATTATGAACTAACTGTAGATGATGGAGTGATTTCAAACAGAGACATTTAGACAAAGAGTAACAGCAATCTAGGCATGAGGAAATAAAAGCATGTATAACTTTCTCAAGATTAGTAACTGAAATAAAATACTTGACCTATATTTTTTAGATGATAAAAGCATGACTGGACAACCTTCTTTAAATGCAGCTAAACGTTTAGGTCAGGGTCAAAGAAGACACCAAGGTTTCTGGTCGTAGGATTTACATTGGTGAAGGTTATTTTTAATCTAGGTCCTAGCAAGGTGGGGGCCAAATAAAACCACCTCTGATTTCTTATCATTAAGTTGTCAGACATCCAACATTTGATGTCAGCAAGACACATGTGAAGGGTAGCTATGCTAGCTTGATCACTGGGTCTGACAGGTAAATAAAGCTGCGTGTCATCCGCATTACCAATGAAACTCAATGTTACGATTGCGGATGATGTCACCAAGGGGGAGCATGTACAGGGAGAAAAAGGACGGGGCCCAGAATTGGCCCATGAGGGACACCATAGAGGATAGGTGCTGGGGACAATACTGAACCACCCATGCTCACTGAGAAAGGTCTGTCACATAAATATGACCTGAACTAATCGAGGGTAACACCAGAGATTCCCACCCACCTCTCCAGCCGGTCAACAAGAATGTAAATGATCAATAGTATCAAACGCGCCACTGAGATCCAAAAGAACTACAATAGAGCATTCACTGGCAACGGCAGCCAACAGAACGTCATTGTTGATTTTCAATTAAGCAGTTTCCGTGGTGTGAAATGAGCAGAAGCCCAACTGGAATTAAGACCAGCTTGAAACAACTTTTTCAAAAATCTTGGTTAAAAATTGAGGTTTAGAGAGAGGTACATAATTACTCAGTGAGGAGGGGTCTAGATTGAGCTTTTTAATGAAAGGTTGGACCAGAGCAGTTAAAATAGGCTGGAAAGGAGCCAAAGGTCAGGGAGCTAGTTACAATAGACATAATATAAAGGCCAACAGAAGGCATAACGTTGGTTTTTATAGTTTTTATTTATTTCACCTTTATTTAACCAGGTAGGCCAGTTGAGAACAAGTTCTCATTTACAACTGCAACCTGGCCAAGATAATGCAAAGCAGTGCGACAAATAACAAATGTACAGTCAAAAACACAATAGAAAAATATATGTACAGTGTGTGCAAATGTAGTAAGGTTAGGGAGGTAAGGCAATAAATAGGCCATAGCGGCAAAAAAAAATATTTTAGCATTAACACTGGAGTGACAGGTGTGCAGACAATGATTTGCAAGTAGAGATACTGGGGTACAAAAGAGCAACAACAAAAAAATAACAATATGGGGATGAGGTAGTTGGGTGTGCTATTTACAAATGGGCTGTGTACAGCTACAGTAATTGGTAAGCTGCTCTGACAGCTGATGCTTAAAGTTAGTGAGGGAGATATAAGTCTCCAGCTTCAGTGATTTTTGCAATTCATTCCAGTCATTGGCAGCAGAGAACTGGAAGGAAAGGCGGCCAAAGGAGGTGTTGGCTTTGGGGATGACCAGTAAAATATACCTGCTGGAGTGCGTGCTATGGGTGGGTGTTGCTATGGAGACCAGTGAGCTGAGATAAGGCGGGGCTTTATCTAGCAAAGACTTATAGATGACCTGGAGCCAGTGGGTTTGGCGACGAATATGTAGCGAGGGCCAGCCAACGAGAGCATGCAGGGTGCAGCAGTGGGTAGTATATGGGGCTTTGGTGACAAAATGCATGGCACTGTGATAGACTACATTCAATTTTCTGAGTAGAGTGTTGGAGGCTATTTTGTAAATGACATCGCCGAATTCAAGCATCGGTAGGATAGTCAGTTTTACGAGGTTATGTTTGGCAGCATGAGTGAAGCAGGCTTTGTTGCGAAATAGAAAGCTGATTCTAGATGTATTTTTGGATTGGAGATACTTAATGTGAGTCTGGAAGGAGAGTTTACAGTCTAACCAGACACCTGGGTAATTGTAATTGTCCACATATTCTAAGTCAGAACCGTCCAGAGTAGTGATGCAAGGCAGGTGAGCAGGTGCGGGCAGCAAATGGTTGAAGAGCATGCACTTAGTTTTACTAGCATTTAAGAGCAGTTGGAGGCCAAAGAAAGAGTGTTGTATGGCATTGAAGCTCGTTTGGAGGTTTGTAAACACAGTGTCCAAAGAAGGGCCAGATGTATACAGAATGGTGTTGTCTGCGTAGAGGTGGATCAGAGAATCACCAGCAGCAAGATATCATTGATATATACAGAGAAAACAGTAGGCCCGATAATTGAACCCTGTGGCACCCCCATAGAGACTGCCAGAGGTCCCCTCCGATTTGATACACTGAACTCTATCTGAGAAGTAGTTGGTGAACCGGGTGAGGCAGTAATTTGAGAAACCAAGGCTATTAAGTCTGCCGATAAGAATGCGGTGATTGACAGAGTTGAAAGCCTTGATCAGGTCGATGAAAACGGCTACACAGTACTATCTTTTATCTAGGGCGGTTATAATATCGTTTAGAATCTTGAGCGTGGCTGAGGTGCACCCATGATTAGCTCGGAAACCAGATTGCATAGTGGAGAAGGTACGGTGGGATTCGAAATGGTCAGTGATCTGTTTGTTAAGTTGGCTTTCGAAGACTTTAGAAAGGCAGGGCAGGATGGATATAGGTCTGTAACAGTTTGGGTCTAGAGTGTCTCCCACTTTGAAGAGGGGGATGACCGCGGCAGCTTTCCAATCTTAGGCATCTCAGACGATACAAAAGAGAGGTTGTTGCAACCCCTATTACAGGCTAGTAATAGGGGTTGCAACAATTTCGGCTGGTCAATTTAGAAAGAGAGGGTCCACATAGTCTAGCCCAGCTGATTTGTAGGGAACCAGATTTTGCAGCTCTTTCAGAAAATCAGCTATCTGGATTTGGGTGAAGGAGAAGCAGGGGGGGGGGGGGGGGGGGGGCTTGGGCCAGTTGCTGCAGGGGGTGCAGAGCTGTTGGCCGGGGTAGGGGTAGCCAGGTGGAAAGCATGGCCAGCCTTAGAAAAAGGCTTATTGAAATTCTCAATTATAATAGATTTATCGGTGGTGACAGCATTTCCTAGCCTCAGTGCAGTGGGCAGCTGGGAGGAGGTGCTCTAATTCTCCATGGATTTTACGGTGTCCCAAAACTTTTTGGAATTAGTGCAGATTCCTGTTTGAAAAAGCTAGCCTTAGCTTTCCTAATTGACTGTGTATATTGGTTCCTGATTTCCCTGAAAAGTTGCATATCACGGGGGCTATTCGATGCTAATGCAGTATGCCACAGGATGATTTTGGGCTGGTCTGTTCTTAGATCTACATTTTTTTAATTGGGCATGCTTATTTAAGATGGTGAGGAAAACACTTTTAAAGAAAAAAACAGGCATCCTCTACTGACGGGATGAGGTCAATATCCTTCCAGGATACCCGGGCCAAGTCGATTAGAAAACATTTTTAGGGAGCGTTTGACAGTGATGAGGGGTGGTCGTTTGACCGCAAGCCCATTACAGATGCAGGCAATGCGTGTTCGCTGAGATCCTGGTTGAAGACAGCAGAGGTGTATTTAGAGGGCAAGTTTGTCAGGATTATATCTATGAGGGTGCCCATGTTTACGGATTTAGGGTTGTAGCTGGTAGGTTTCTTGATCATTTGTGTGAGATTGAGGTCATCTAGCTTAGATTGTAGGACGGCCGGGGTGCTAAACATATCCCAGTTTAAGTCACCTAAAAGTACGAACTCTGAAGATAGATGGGGGGCAATCAATTGACATATGGTGTCCAGGGCACAGCTGGGGGCTAAGGGTGGTCTATAACAAGCGGCAACAGTGAGAGACTTTTTCTGGAAGGGGGGATTTTTAAAAGTAGAAGCTCGAACTGTTTGGGCACAGTATGATAAAACTCCACAGGCTCTCTCTGCATTAGACTGCAACTCCGCCTCCTTTGGCAGTTCGATCTTGATGGAAAACGTTGTAGTTGGGGATGGAAATGTCCGAATATTTGGTGGTCTTCCTAAGCCAGGATTCAGACACGGCTAGGACATCAGGGTCGGTGGAGTGTGCTAAAGCAGTGAATAAAACAAACTTAGTGTAACGGCTTTCTTCCGTCGAAGGAGAGGAGGACCAAAATGCAGCGTGGTTAGAGTTCATGGTGTTTAATAAGTGAAACTAAACATGAACACAATAACAAAATAAGAAACGTGGCAAAACCGAAACAGTCCTATCTGGTGCAAAGAACACAAAGACAGGAAACACTCACCCACAAAGTACCCACAGAATATGGCTGCCTAAATATGGTTCCCAATCAGAGACAACGATAGACAGCTGCCTCTAATTGAGAATCAATCTAGGCAACCATAGACATACAATATACCTAGAAAGGAGACAGCCCCATAAACATACAAAACCCCTAGACGAGGCTAAAAACACATATATCACCCATGTCACACCCTGACCTAACCAAAATAACAAGGAAAACAAAGAATACTAAGGTCAGGGTGTGACACTTAGGGAGAACGCTTCTGATGTTAATATGCATGAAACCAAGGCTTTTATTGTTACAGAAGTTAACAAATGAGAGCGCCTGGGGAATAGGTGTGATGCTGGGGGCTACAGGGCCAGGGTTAACCTCTACATCACCAGAGAAACAGGGGAAGAGTAGGATAAGGCGACGGCTAAAGGCTATAAGAACTGGTCGTCTAGTCAGTTGGGAACAGAGTATGAAAAGGTCAAATTTCTGGGCGTGGTAGAAAAGATTCAGGGCATAATGTACAGACAAGGGTATGGTAGGATGTGAGTACAATGGGGGTAAACCTAGGCATTGAGTGACGATGAGAGAGCTTGCATCTCTGGAGACACCAGCTAAGCCAGGTGAGGTCTCCCCATGTGTGGGGTGTGTGACAAAATAACTATCTTAGGCATGTTGAGCTGGACTAGGGGCTCTACAGTGAGATAAAACAATAACTAACTGAAACAGCAGAAGACAAGGCATATTGACATTAGAAGGAGGCATGTGTAGCCGAGTGATCATAGGTTCCAATGAGCAGCAATAGAGTCCGGGAGCCGCTCGGTAGTCGCTACTATGTTAGGCAAGTGGGAGGCACACCGTTCAAAAAGCTAGCAGGCTGGAGCTAGCAGATGGGTCTTCAGGGACAACGCAACGGAAAAGCCTGTTGAAACCACATTGGACGATTAAGTCAGCAGACCAGTCGTGATGGATCGGCAGGGCACCGTGTCGGTAATAAAGGGTTCAGGCCAATTGGAAAAAGAGGTATTGTAGCCCACGAAATAGCGTCTCTACCTCTTCGGCTAGCCGGGAGATGGGCCTAGCTCGAGGCTAGCACAAGGCTAACTGGTGCTTGCTTCGGGACAGAGGCGTTAGCCAGCGGTGGCCACTCGGTTGCAACTAGCTAGCTGCGATGATCCGGTGTAATGGCCCAGAGCTTGCGGGCAGGAATCCAGTGATGTGGTGGAGAAAAGCAGTCCGATATCTCGCTGTGCAGACTGACAGGTATTGACCGAGCTAAAGCTGGCTGGTGACCGAGCTAAAGGTGAAGACCGCTAGCCGTGGCTAACAGTGACTATTAGCTACTAGCTAGTTAGCTGGCTAGCTTCTGATGGAGGTTCCAGTTATAACGTATGACAATCGTACCACATTGGGTGGGGCGGGTTGCAGGAAAGTATATTTAGATCGTAGATGGAAAGTGAGATCAAAATATATCCGTGAAAAAACGATGAGACCGACTATTTACATGGGACAAGACGGGACAAGACAAACACACGTCCAACTGCTACGCCATCTTGGATACTAAGTAGTCTTGAAGGGACCACATCCAAGGGGCAGGAGGAGGTCTTCATGTGAGCTACAGTATCAAAGAAGGGCTCAAAGGATATTTGCTCAAAGGAGCAGAAGGAAGCAGTAGACTGCCTCAGAATAGTTGCCTTATCCATGTGCTGCTGTCTTGGCTCTGCCCATTTGCCCTAGCAACTTTCACTTTCAAGTTAATATTTAACCTCCGATTACGGCAGGTTCACTCACCTGGCCACCTATTTGTTTATGCCTCTCCAGCATGAAGATAAGACATTTCTGCAGAGGGAGAAGCGGCCAGCCATCAATACAGACCACATGACACAAACCCAGAGCAGGCTCTTTTACAGCCTGTAG
The DNA here is from genome assembly GCF_045791955.1 of Oncorhynchus clarkii lewisi. Lineage (NCBI taxonomy): Eukaryota > Metazoa > Chordata > Actinopteri > Salmoniformes > Salmonidae > Oncorhynchus > Oncorhynchus clarkii. The sequence goes on along the minus strand of NC_092154.1, from coordinate 23,721,703 downwards.
TGAGTAGTGACTGTAATGTGAAATTAGAGCGAAGTCCTGCCACCCAATCGTTGAAAATGTTGCAGCATCCCAGGCCAATTGAGAGAGTTTATTTTCTAAGAGCTTTTTCTTCACATGCTTGCAGCCTGGTGTCCACGCACTCATTTTGCTACAGTGGAGCTGTTGATTGTATGGCTTGGCTATGAGTCACCGTATTTTGACTTATTTGCTTTAGTGCAAGGGAGTGAAGCTAACAGGTTGGGAACAAGAGGAAATGATCTCCTGACCATGGTGCTTGTAAACATGATCATGTAGAGACTAGAGAGCTGTAACTGTTTAGTAACTGTTCAGATATTGTTCACTGTGTAATCATTATTTTTAGACTTTTCCCAAAAGTTTCCCTCATGTACCATTATTTAAAGGGAAGTCAAATAAAATTATAGTTTGTCAGACTCAGGTCATCCACTTACAAATAAGCCTTTTAAAACTGCATCTCTTCATGATCTTTGAGATGTATCATCAATTACTTACTCTGCTCAAGAGCTCAACTCGTGTTATTATTCATAAATATTTTTTTATTAATTCATTCATAAATAAGCTTGTTTAGAAAAAGATATCAGATATCCATCCAAAAGTTTTAAAATGTGTACTTAAAGCATGCACACATAGACACACGCACAGAAACACACTGTCACCTCACACACACATTAAACCCAACCAAATAAATGATTAGGTCTACTCTTGGTTGCCCTCAGACTGATCCAGTGCCTCGGAGGGCAGTATCCTCCTCAGGCAGGTTTAATATAACTGGATATGGGCAGTCAGAACAGACCACAACAGTAGAAGCTAATTCCTCTAAGATTGAGGTTAAACACCTGGACCTGCAGGCCTAGCTATAACCACACAGCGTTTGGCTGATTGGTCTGTCCTGATTGGAGGACTCAGCTGGATTCTAGTTTACTGTGCCTAATGGTGGGATTGTGCTATTGGAGACTAAAAGGAGGTCTATTGCAACCTTTATTCTCTGATTTATTAAGAGGCATAAAGCAGTACTTTCTGATTCAATTCAATAGTATTGGCCCCACTGAGTTTACTGCATGGTTGGTTGCACTGCACAGCAGTAAATAAAAATGCAAATGCTTCTATTAATATAATTTCACACCACAGTGGATTTTGAGGGACTGTTTTTTTGGGGGTGGTCATATATTTTAGAAGCGGAAGAACAGTAGGAGAAACAAAATAGGACCAATGAATTAAACAGTGAACAGCACATTAAAACATGAATTTAGCACGTTGCATTTCCTTTAAAACAAAGAGATCCAGCCAGAGCACCCGGGTGATTTCTTGTGGCACAAACGTGCAATAGGTCTCCATTATGGCTTAGTGGCTGTCGGCTCATTAGTTCTATTCCCCACTGAGGTTGAGTGAGGCGTGACGTTGGGATTAAACCACTGAGGAATGCTATTGTCCCTCCACATTCAACAGCTGGAAAGGGGAAGAAAACTGTACATTTGAAAAGGACAGACCAATTAGTAAAAGGATAGAAGCGTGGTTATACGAGAAGCTGGCTGGCTGGGGGAAAGCCAGGCATTAAGAGTCTCTTTTATCATTATGTACAGTGAGCCTTGAACTGCAGGCATTCTGAAAAGTCTACTGTGGTGACTTCGAAGCAATGGCTCAAGATTGTTTGTTCTGCTTCATAATGATAATAACCAATATCAACTAAGGAGGGAAATTGCATGTGGTTTGCCAAACAGAATGTGCAATATCCCTAGGAGGAAAGAGTGGAGAAACTGGAAATAACACATGCCTTTATGTTGTAGCCTACAGAGGAGAAACAGCATCATAACTATTAGGGCTCAATTCTAAAAGAAAAAGAGGCATTGGAGACCCCAAAGTGCTTCTATAGAGGATCAACATTGATTCAACCCTAAACGTGTAAACAACTTTCTATTTCCTTCCAATGGCTCCCGTTCCTTCTACTTCCCTCAACCACTTTCCAGATCTGTGACTCAAAGGGCATTTTTACAAAGAGGTTGTCTGCCGAGGTCCCAGAATCTCCAGCTCTCTCTTTTCACACAACGGCTTAAGCGTTTTCCTCAAGCTAGGAGCAGTGCTTTCTAACCAAGCATGGCTAACTTAAACGGAATCCACACATTCCACACTGTGTGTTCCACTCACTAGTCCCTTTCATTTTTATACAGTCAGCTGAGTGCACTCACATAGCCTACCTCCTCTTCCCTCACTGTCAGTCAACACAAATGATAATATCAAATCAATTTTTATTAGTCACATGTTTCAAAAAACACGGATAAGAATAAGAGATAAAAGTAACAAGTAATTAAAGAACAGCAGTCAAAAATAACAATATATACAGGGGGGTGCCGGTACAGAGTCAATGTGCGGAGGCATCAGTTAGTTGAGGTAGTATGTACATGTAGGTAGTTAATTAAAGTGACTATGCATAGATGACAACAGAGAGTGGCAGTGGTGTGGAGGGGGGTAACTAGATGTTCAGGAGTCTTTTGGCTTGGGGGTAGAAGCTGTTTAGCAGCCTCTTGGACCTAGACTTGGCTCTCCGATACCGCTTGCCGTGTGGTAGCTGAGAGAACAGTCTATGACTAGGGTGGCTGGCTGGAGTCTTTGACAATGTTTAGGGCCTTCCTCTGACTCCGCCTGGTATAGAGGTCCTGGATGGCAGGAAGCTTGGCCCCAGTGATGTACTGGGCCGTTCGCACTATCCTCTATAGTGCCCTGCGGATGGAGGCCGAGCAGTTGCCATACCAGGCAGTGATGCAACCAGTGATGTAGCTGTAGAACCTTTTGAGGATCTGAGGACTCATGCCAAATATTTTCAGTCTCCTGAGGGGGAATAGGTTTTGTTGTGCTCTCTTCACCACTGTCATGGTGTGCATGGACCATGTTAGTTTGTTGGTGATGTGGACACCAAGGAACTTGAAGCTCTAAACCTGCTCCACTGCAGCCTCCGTCGATGAGAATGGGGGCGTGCTCAGTCTTCTTTTTCCTGTAGTCCACAATCATCTCCTTTGTCTTGATCACGTTGAGAGAGAGGTTGTTGTCCTGGCACCACATGGCCAGGTCTCTGACCTCCTCCCAATAGGCTGTCTCGTTGTTGTCGGTGATCAGGCCTACCACTGCTGTGCCATCGGCAAATTTAATGAAGGTGTTGGAGTCGTGCCTGGCTGTGCAGTCATGAGTGAACAGGGAGATCAGGAGGGGGCTGAGCACGCACACCTGAGGGGCCCCTGTGTTGAGGATTAGTTTATACAAGCTAGATTTCTGATGCTATGTATTGGCCAATGAGAGGCTTTGAAGCCACCGGTCGGCCATATTGGCACTCCCCAGAAGGAGAAGGGTGTAGCTGCATCCAAATATGGCGACCAGAGTATCAGCGAGTGGGTGTGTCGAAAGGATAGTAGTGGGTGTGTGGAAAGGAGTGGGTGTGTCGAAAGAGCTCTGCTATAGGTTAGATGGTTTTGATTGAGCTGTTTTTTTCCGTCCGTTTCTTAATTTGCAACTACCTTACATTGAGCTGCTTGTCAAGCACTACTGTCCCAGTGTTGTTGCTGTACATGCCCCCCCCATTGAGTAGTAGATAGTATGTACAGTGCATTCAGAAAGTATTTAGACCCCTTGAATTTTTTTTTTATATTACAGCCTTATTCTAAAATGTATTAAATAAAAACAAATTCTCATCAATCTACACACAATATACAAATGATATACGATCATGACGATCCTACTAACAGGACATTAAAAATTGTAATATATTATGTTTCACTGAGTCGTGGCTGAATGACGACACGGATAATACGTCTATTTGTCAAAAACAGCTGGTGCCTAATGTCTAATATTAAAGAAGTCTCGAGGTATTGCTCGCTTGAGGTAGAGTACCTTATGATATGTTGTAGACACACTATCTTCCAAAAGAGTTCTCATCTATATTATCTGTAGCCATCTATTTACCACCACAAACCGAGGCTGGCACTAAGACCGCACTCAACCAGCTGTATAAGGTCATAAGCAAACAAGAAAATGCTCATCCAGAAGCAGCGCTCCTGGTGGCTGGGGACTTTAATGCAGGCAAACTTAAATACATTTTACCTTATTTCTACCAGCATGTCACATGTGCAACCAGAGGGGGAAAAAACTCTAGACCACCTTTACTCCACACACAGAGATGCACACAAAGCTCTCCCTAGCCCTCCATTTGGCAAATCTGACCATAATTGTATTGTCCTGATTCCTGCTTACAAACAAAAAACTAAAGCAGGAAGTACCAGTGACTGTTTTGCTAGCACAGACTGGATATGTTCCGGGATTCATCCAATGGCATTAAGGAGTATACCACCTCAGTGATCGGCTTCATCAATAAGTGCATCGACAACATTGTCCCCACAGTGTCCATACGTACATATCCCAACCAGAAGCCATGGATTACAGGCAACATCCATATCGAGCTAAAGGCTAGAGCTGCCACTTTCAAGGAGCGGAAGACTAATCCAGACGTTTATAAGAAATCCCGCTACGCCCTCAGATGAATCATCAAACAGGTAAAGAGTTAATACAGGATTAAGACTGAATCATACTACAACAGCTCTGACACTCGTCGGATGTGGCAGGGCTTGAAAACTATTACGGACTACAAAGGGAAAGCCAGAAACTCGCTTCGAGGCAAGCTACACTGAAGCATGCATGAAAGCACCAGCTATTCCAGATGACTGTGTGATAACGCTCTCGGTAGCAAGACCTTTAAACAGGTCAACATTCATAAAGCCGCAGGGCCAAACGGTTTACCAGGATGTTTACTCAAAGCATGCACGGACCACCTGGCAAGTGTCTTCACTGACATTTTCAACCTCTCCCTGACCGAGTCTGTAATGCATACATGTTTCAAGCAGACCACCATAGTCCCTGTGCCCAAGGAAGTGAAGGTAACCTGCCTAAATGATTACCGCCTCATAGCACTCACATCGGTAGCCATGAAGTGCTTTAAAAGGCTGGTCATGGCTCACGTCAATAGCATCATCCCGGATACCATAGACCAGGGCTGCCCAACCCTCTTCCTGGAGATCTACTGTCCTGTAGGTTTTCAGTCCAACCCTAATTTAGCATATCTGATTCAGCTAGTTAAGGTCTTGTTGAGCAGCTAATTAGTAGAATCAGTTGTGTTAAATTAGGGTTGGACTGAAAGCTCACAGGATGGTAGATCTTCAGGAAGAGGGTTGGGCAGTCCTGGCCTATACCCACTCCAATTCACATACCGCCCCAACAGATCCACAGATGACACAATCTCAATCGAACTCCACACTGCCCTTTCCAACCTGGACAAAAGGAGCACCTATGTGAGCACCTCCCTCTGCAACTGGATCCTGGACTTCCTGACAGGCTGCCCCCCAGGTGGTAAGGGTAGGCAACAACACTTCTCCCACGCTGATACTCAACACTGGGGCCCCTCAGGGGTGTGTACTTAGTCCCCTCCTGTACTCCCTGTTCACCCACGACTGCGTTTTCAAACATGACTCCAATGCCATCATCAAGTTTTCTGATGACACAACAGTGGTAGGCCTGATTACTGACAACGATGAGACAGCCTATAGAGAGGAGGTCAGAGACCTGGCAGTGTGGTGGACAAAAAAATCTCCCTCAATGTGAGCAAGACAAAGGAGCTGATCGTGAAAAGGAAAAGGCGGGCCGAACAGGCCCCCATTAACATCAACAGGGCTGTAGTGGAGCAGGTCGAGAGTTTTAAGTGTCCACACCACCAACCAACTATCATGGTCCAAACACACCAAGAGGGTACGACACCACCTTTTCCCTGTCAGGAGAATAAAAAGATTTGGCATGGGTCCCTAAATCCTCAAAAAGTTATACAGCTACATCATCGAGAGCATCCTTCAGAGGGTAGTGCATCAGGCTCAGTACATCACTGAGGCCATCCAGGACCTACCTATAGGCAGTGTCAAAATTGTCAAAGACTCCATTCACCAGCTTCTACCCCCAAGCCATAAGACTGCTGAACAATTAATCAAATGGCCACACAGATTATTCACCCCTCCATTTGTTTTTACATTGCTGCTACTCACAGTTTATTATCTAGGCATAGTTATTTTACCCCTACCTACATGTACAAATTACCTCCACTAACCTGGAGCCCCGCACCGACTCGGTACCGGTACCCCCTGTCATGCCCTGACCTTAGAGAGCCGTTTTATTTCTCTAGATGGTTAGGTCAGGGTGTAATGTGGGTTGGGCATTCTATGTTATGTTTTCTAGGTTTCTTTATTTCTAGGTTTTGGCCGGGTATGGTTCTCAATCAGGGACAGCTGTCTATCGTTGTCTCTGATTGGGAATCATACTTAGGTAACCCTTTTTTTCCCCTCCTTTCAGTGTGGGTAGTTAACCTTGTTAGAGGCATCATAGCCCTGTTAAGCTTCACGTCGTTTGTATTGTTTCTTGTTGGCGACATTCTAATAAAAAGGAGTATGTACGCTCACCACGCTGCGCCTTGTTCCGCTTCTTACGATGCCCGTGACAGCCTCGTTATTGTTGTTTTATTGTGTTACTTTTTACAATTTTTCACTTTCTGAAATTGAGCTCAGGGGCATCCTGTTTCCATTGATCATCCTTGAGATGTTTCTACAACTTGATTGGAGTCCACCTGTGGTAAATTCAATTGATTGGACATGATTTGGAAAGGCACACACCTGTCTATATAAGGTCTCACAGAGCAGAAACCAAGCCATGAGGTCGAAGGAATTGTCCATAGAGCTCAAAGACAGGATTGTGTCGAGGCACAGACCTGCGGAAGGGTACCAAAAAATGTCTGCAGCATTGAAGGTCCCCAAGAACACAGTGGCCTCCATCACTCTGAAATGGAAGAAGTTTGGAACCACCAAGACTCCACCTAGAGCTGGCCACCTGGCCAAACTGAGCACTCTGACAGAGCTAAAGGGTTCCTCTGTCGAGATCGGAGAACCTTCCAGAAGAACAACCAGAGGTAGCAGCACTCCACCAATCAGACTTTTATGGTAGAGTGGGCAGACGAAAGCCACTCCTCAGTAAAAGGCACATGACAGTCTGCTTGGGAGTTTGACAAAATGCCCCTAAAGGACTCTCAGACCATGAGAAACAAAATTATCTGGTCTGATGAAACCAAGATTGAACTCTTTGGACTGAATACCAAGCGTCACATCTGGAGGAAACCTGGCACTATCCCAGTGGAGACCCTTCATTCAGGGCAAGTGTGGCAGAGCCCCACGTGTATAGTTAAACTATATATATACACATGTTTTTTTGTTGTTGCCTGTTTTGCATGTTATTTTAGTATTAATACATGACACATGTCAGTTTTCAAGCAATGTAGAATATTTTTTTTGTTAATAAAGCAGCATACAAACATTTTCTCTTTTTTGCTTTCTTGGGTAAGGCAGCTCCAAAATGCAGTTATTTCAGCAAACTCAGTGCTTTCTGTGGTGGTGGGGCATCCAGCTGAAAATACAAAGCGTAGGGGTTGGTAGTTGGTTCTCTAGTTGCGCTGTGATTGTCTCAGTGTTCTGTCACTCATGGGGACACTACGTCACCACAAAATCTAAGGGGAGAGCTAAAAAATTCAAGTCCCTTTGGTGCTGCCATAGAGTTACATTAGAAGTGCCAATCCAAGAAGGCTCAAGGTCATTGGCCACAGATAAAATTACATCAAATCCCATTAAGTCTACCGTAGCTTTGATTGTACTGATCATGTCAACATCATACTTTCAAAATCTTAGCTAGCAAGCTAGATAAACAGTTTTGAGGATCATGAATCGGCCATTGGAAACAAACATCACACAACAAGTTGGAAATCGCAAATTCAATCAATGAGTGATTTGGAAGGAATCAGTGGCTAGCTGCAAGAGTTGCAAAGCAGTCACTAGCCTGCTATTCAGTGGAGTGTGTGTGGTCCAAGTCTGGGTTTAAGGGTCTCTTTTCCAAGCTTAAAAGGATAAACATTCAGCACCATGGGCCATGACTTCTTCCATGTTCAAAACAGTGAGTTCAGGACAACTGGGAACTCCGGAAAAAAACAAGCTCCAACTGGGAAAATACGTTTTGTATGGTCATCCAACTTGTAATTCTAAGTCCGGAACTTGGGCCTCTTTCTAGAACTCCGACCGGAAGATCACTGACGTCATGATTCAACCTGGTTTTTTTTAGTTCCCAGTTGTCTTGAAAGCACCATAAATCCAGAGAATGACAGACTCTGATTACAAAGTTAGATGACAAAATTTGTCCACAAGGACTGCCGCGCCACCTTCCTGTTCAAGTGAGCACAGCACAACAAGGTGAGTCCAAACATGAATTGTATGCTGCTGCATTAATTATGTAATATGCCAGGGAGATATGTATATTGTAGCTATGAAAGTAATACTAAGTGTATGTTGTGTATTAAGCTGTTAGAAGCCCATGTTCTGAATTTTGTCGCTGTACATTTCAAAAGAGCTGAACAAATATTTATATTGACTATGTCCGTCCTAGCTCGCTCATTAATGTCTTCATCGAAATAACGGATTACGTCTTATCCACTCGTTGTCCCCTTATGCCATAGTTTGTACATCTCAATTGTCAGTAGAAACCACGTTTGTTTAAGCAAGTCAGCCATATCAGCTATGTTTTTTATAAAGACAGTAAATGAGGCTGAATGAACTGTTTTGCTGCCAGACGAGGCACCGCCAGATATAGCGGTGGTAAAGACTCCATGGTGCTGAAGGAAAGCTCTGCTGCTGGGACAGCTTTATGTAGGCCCTGACAGTTCGTGGGCACCGTTTGTCACCGTTATAGTGCAATTAATGTATTGTTTAGTGTTGTGTTGTGTAGTGGCTTGAGGGCATGCATCTAAAAAAAATGTGGAGGAGTTTGCCCCCCCAAGATTTACATGCTAAAATTGCCAATGTACCATCCCTATGGTGAAGCATGGTGGTGGCAGCATCATGCTATGCTGTGGGGATGTTTTGAGAGGCAGGGACAGGGAGAGTAGTCAGGATCAAGGGAAAGATTAACGAAGCAAAGTACAGAGATCCTTGATGAAAACCTGCTACAGAGCACTTACGACCTCAGACTGGGGTGCAGGTTCACCTTCCAACACGACAACGACCCTAAGCACACAGCCAAGACAACACAGGAGTGGCTTCAGGACAAGTATTTGAATGACCTTGAGTGGCCCAGCCAAAGCCCAGGCTTGAACCTGAAGAGACCTGAAAAAAGATGCGCAGAAACTCTCCCCATCCAACCTGACAGAGCTTGAGAGGATCTGCAGAGAAGAATGGGAGAAACTCCCCAAATACAGGTGTGCAAAGCATCTAGCTTCATACCCAACAAGAATTGAGTCCGTTTCACCATAGCGCTTGATAGTTTTTAGTACTGCACTTAAATAAACTTTCAAAGTTCTTGAAATTTTCCGGATTGACTGACCTTCATGTCTTAAAAATGATGGATTGTCATTTCTCTTTGCTTATTTGAGCTGTTCTTGCCATAATATGGACTCTGCCGTTTACCAAATAGGGCTATCTTGTGTATACCACCCTTATCTTGTCACAACACAACTGATTGGCTCAAACGCATTAAGGAAAGAAATTCCACAAATTAACTTTTAACAAGACACACCTTGTTGGGCTCTCAAGTGGGGGGGATAAGCTGTAATGTAAAAAAATGTGCAAAAAGTCAAGTGTCTTTGGTTTCAATATTAGGTATTTATTGTGCTTGCTGCTACCCTACTTGAAAGAAAATCATGTGAGAAAGAAAAAATGGCCACGTATCTACCGCCGGCGACATGTCCATGATACCTAGTAGGAAGCACTTCTAGTCGGCAGGCACAACACCGGAGCACTGGTAGCCGGCTTACTATCCACTCGTAGTGCAGCCCAATCAGCTACGCAAAACGGTCTTGAGAAGCAACAAATCTGCCCAATTAGTTGATTCGCTTTCCATACACCCACTCCTTTTGACACACCCAATCGCTTATGCTCCGATCACCATATTGGGCTGCAGCTACTTGAAAATAAGCAGTCCTCCACAGGAATGAATGGAATTCTACAGTTTTTTTATTAAATGTTCCAAGGACAAAATTACATGTATTTAATTTGTTTTTTTTGTAGTTGGGGAGAGTAACATTCGAACATTAAAAAAATGATACTTTAAGGAAATTTTTATTCTATATTTTGTCATTTATTTTTATGTTTAGCTCACATAATATAATTTGAAAGCATACATTAAGGTGTCTGAAATAGAATAAACATGGGAAAATATGCATTTCTATAGCTTTCCAAAAATGTTTTAAGACTGGTGGGGAGAGTGCCAAGATGGAGGCGTGATGGCTTCAAAATTAGCATACCCTATCAATGTATATTTAAGTAATTGATCAATATTGGTTTCCACTCTGGTTTTCACTCTGTCTGACATGACAAAATTAAAAAGTCAGTCATTGTATAAGTCTACCGTACACCCAAAAACATTAGATGGTAAGAATTGTTATTATACAAGTAGCAGGGTTCTAAATTAAATGTTTATTACTATATCATAAAGAGTCCAAAATGAAGCTGTATCTGCACCAAAGCAAATTGTAAGTTGATTTGCATACACCAGTATCATTGCCTTTTCATATGCATGAGCCACCTTCACTTATTAAGTACTGACATAGGCCTACTGATCTGCAAATAATAGATGTTTACAATCATGCATTGCTAATTTGCCTCCAGTGTGGCACTGATAATCGGCAGGCAGATCCCTGTGCAGTCAGTCACTTTAAAGCGGCAATCAACAATAACAAAGCGTCTTCCCCACCTCTATTTGCGTCAGGTAGCCTAGTGGTTAAGAGTGTTGGGCCAGTAACAGAAAGATCACTGGTTCGATTCCCCGAGCCAGCAAGGTTATGCCCTTGAGAAAGGCAGTTAACCCCCAACAACAACTACACCCTATGACCTAGGTGCTGAGGATGTTGATTATGGCAGTCCCCTCACCTCTCTGATTCAAAGGAGTTGGGTTAAATGCGGAAGACATATTTCGGTTGAATGCTTTCACTTGTGCAGCTGACTAGGTATCCCCTTTCCCTGGTTCTGTAAAAAAGTGGCAGGTTGGGGCAGGATAAATTGAACCACTCTCAAATTCAAAGACAGAGCTATGGATGCAAGGACTGACCATCTATGATATCAACATGATAGTTTGAATAATTTTTGGATGATATACATTGTTGTTTACATTTACTTTGTTTACAAACATTGGTGTAAAAAAGCTTATAGTTTGGCTTCTGATAGAGTATGTCAGTTCAACTAAGCTCATGAGGTATTTATAGGCTAGGCTATATTCTTCAAGAATCAACTTAACTCATTAAGTTACAAGTACAAAAATGGATGTAGCAACTGCTGATTGCCCATTTAAGAGCCAAGCATAATATGGAGCTGGCTTTGTAGAACTTGCGCGGACAATAAACTGGATCACTTCTACTCCAACTTCCGAGACATATACAAGGCCCTCCCCTGCCCTCCCTTCGGCAAATCCGAACACGACTCTATTTTGCTCCTATCGTCCAATAGGCAGAAACTCAAACAGGATGTACCTGTGGCAAGAAGCATTCAATGCTGGTCTGACCAATCGGAATCCATGCTTCAGGATAGTTTTGATCACACGGACTGGGAAATGTTCCAGGCAGCCTCAGAGAATAACATTGATTTATATGCTGATTCAGTGAGTGAGTTTATAAGGAATTGCATTGGAGATGTTGTACACAATGTGACTATTAAAACCTACCCTAACCAGAAACCATGGATAGATGGCGGCATTCGCGCAGAGCTGAAAGTGCCCCAAGAAGGCATAGATAACTGAACTAAATTACTATCGCCCCGTAGCACTCACTTCTGTCATCATGAAGTGCTTTGAGAGACTGGTCAAGGATCATATCACCTCCACCTTACCTGCCACCCTAGACCCACTTCAGTTTGCATACCGCCCCAACAGGTCCACATCACATTGCATACTGCCCTATTCGCCATCTGGACAAGAGGAATACCTATGTAAGAATGTTGTTCATTGACAACAGCTCAGCATTCAACACCATAGTTCCCTACAAGCTCATCATTAAGCTTGAGGCCCTGGGTCTCAACCCTGCCCTGTGCAATTGGGTCCTGGACTTTCTGATCGGGCCGCCACTTGGTGGTGAAGATAGGAAACAACATCTCCACCTCGATGATCCTCAACACTGGGTCCCCACAAGGGTGCGTGCTCAGCCCCCTCCTGTACTCTTTGTTCACCCATGACCCATGACTGCATGGCCAGGCAAGCCTCCAACTCAATCATCAAGTTTGCAGACGACACAACAGTAGTGGGTGAAGAAATTTGGCTTGTCACCTAAAACCCTCACAAACTTTTACAGATGCACAATTGAGAGCATCCAGTAGGGCTGTATCGCCGCCTGGTACGGCAGCTGCACCGCCCTCAACCGCAAGGCTCTCCAGAGGGTGGTGCGGTCTGTACAACGCATCACCGGGGGCAAACTACTTGCCCTCCAGGACACCTACACCACCCAATGTCACAGGAAGGCCAAAAAGATCATCAAGGACAACAACCACCCGAGCCACTGCCTGTTCACCCATCAAAGCTGGGACCGAGAGATTGAAGAACAGCTTCTATCTCAAGGCCATCAGAGTGTTAAACAGCCATCACTAACAGAGGCTGCTGCCTACACACATACCTGAAATCATTGGCCACTTTACTAAATGGATCACTAGTCACTTTAAATAATGCCACTATAATAATGTTTACATATCTTACATTACTCAGCACATATGTATATAATGTATTTTATACCATCTATTGCATCTTGTCTATGCCACTCGGTCATCGCTCATCCATATATTTAGTATGAATATGTACATATTCTTATTCCATCCCTTTAGATTTGTGTGTATTAGGTAGTTGTTGTGGAATTGTTAGATTACTTGTTAGATATTACTGCACTGTCGGAACAAGAAGCACAAGCATTTTGCTACAGTCACATTAACATCTGCTTACCATGTGTATGTACGTGACCAATAAAATGTTATTTTATTTGTACCACAGGAGGTTGGTGGCACCTTAATTGAAGAGGACGGGCTCGTGGTAATGCCTGGAGCCGAATCAAGGGAATGGTATCACATATATCAAACACATGGTTTCCATGTGTTTGATACCATTCCATTTGCTCCATTCCAGCCATTATTATGAGCTGTCCTCCACTCAGCAGCCGCATGTGCTTTGTACCCTCAGGAGAAGCAACAGGATATGTTTTTGTGCACAGCAGTGAGCATAGTCAGGTTTGAAGCAAAAACAGTACATTGGTTGAGGTGATCAGGTTTGTTTACAGAGCACTGAGCATGAGTTTGGCTGATCAAAACATCGGTGACAACCGCTAGGAGCAGGGCGCACGTACCACACGCCTGCAGAGGCGTTTGGATATTCATAAAACATGGAACCAGCAAAGGCTTCAAAAGCATTGGATTGTTTCCACTGTTACAACTGTATTCATGTGTCTCTCAACATGTCAGAAATGTCAAATACTGATATAAAAACGCTTATTAATACAAATTAAATCTACACTGTTAAAGTGTTGTATTCTGTATACTTATAGCCTACCTTAACAGAGCATCTCATTGTCATTCTTAACATTATGATTCAGGATAGTTGATTCTGTAATTATAATTATGAAGGTTGATAAACTCGTGGATAACACATCCACGGGTATCCTAATGATATAGTTTTATGAATTGGTACATGTATAGATCCTGAACAGTTTTAGGAGTCAATAGATAGCCTAATAATCTGTCCATTTGGTCATTTTCTCACCTCTTTGCGCAAAATTGGGGAACAGCTTCTATGCATGTTGAACTTTCCAAAGCTGTGAAAAGTGAGTTCATGTTTTCCCACTCTTGCCTTAAACAGAAATAGCTGCAATGAGGTAATGTGCCTCGATGTTTCTGCTGTGAACGCGGGAGGCGATTGGTGCGGGAGGGTGGCGAAGGCTCTGCTCCACATTTTTTGCGATCCTGAATCCAGACTTTCGTCTTGTCAGATTCAAGATTTGGCTCGCTCCGCCCATGACTGGTTGTATAGTATATCAGCACTGAGCGAGGGCGCTTGAAACAGTTTTTTATTTTTTTCTGAGCTTAGGTTGAAAGTACGCTATCTTGGTTTTCAGAATGCACAGTGTTCACTGAGTTGGGACTACATATCGCATAAACTGGACTGATATAGTTACTCGTGTTGTGCTGACAGCGGAACCACATCCAAGGGATCCAGTCAAGTTTTGTGTATGGACAACAGCCTAGGAGTGACCTGCGGGAAATTTATACACTGAAAAAAAAGTAATTACAATATCACGGAGACATTTGATACAACCTTGCAGCTCTGTTATTATTGTGAACCAGTCTGCAGTTACATTTTATACATAGTGTTTAATATTAATGTTTTGCATGGGAAGTATGCTTCTAAATACTTTGTAATTTGATAATTTGAAGGCTTTAACAGCAAGACTATTTACTGGGTGATAATCCTTTCCACTTTCATTGTGCGTAATTTATTGGATAAGCTAATGATGTTTGTCTTATCCTGTCGATATAAATGTAATTTTATTTTTTAATTTGTGACAGCTTGGGGAATGGTAGACCGCATGATGGCAATGAACCATGGACGATTCCCTGAAGCTATTAATGGTCTCCACCATCACCACCCAGCACGCAGAATGGGCATGGGGCAGTTCTCGAACCCATTACACCATCAGCAACAACAGCAGCAGCAGCAACAGCAGCATGGCTACACTACTGGTATTATGGGAGATCATTTGCACTACGGAGGGGGAAATGTAACATCTAACCACGGAATTAGACATTCTGTGGGTTCGGGGAATGTAAATGTAAACGCTGGACACCCAAACGGCAACATGCCTCCCGGTGCGCGCTATAGCTCTCAATTTGTGGGACCCACCGCCGCCGTCCCCACTCAAGGACAGCTCGCAGCAAGTATGCAGTTACAAAAGCTCAACACGCAGTACTACAGCCACCATACACATCCCTCTCATCATCATTATATGCATGAGTTGCATCCTGCGAATCATCAACTTAACGGGACAGGACAACAGTTCAGAGATGGCAACGCGAAACACAGCACGTCCAGTTTGCCTCCACCGGCGCACCATTTGCCTGCTGCAATACTGCCCCCCAACGTCATTGACACGGACTTTATTGATGAGGAGGTCTTGATGTCTCTGGTCATTGAGATGGGCCTGGACCGAATAAAGGAGCTACCTGAGCTGTGGTTAGGACAGAACGAGTTTGATTTCATGACAGACTTCGTATGTAAGCAACAGCCAAGCCGAGTGAGTTGTTAAATCTCAGCAAGTGGATTTATACAGTCATCTACTCAAACAGACTTTAAAGCATTCCTGTTTGTCTCTTAAACTCAAGCATTCGAGAGAGATCTGCAATATACCAATGGAGAACCATTCAAACATGTAGGCTATACTAGATAAATTCCTCTAATATTTGGAAGGTAATAGGCTTACACTGCAGGCATCATGGAAATGAGTTTGTTTGAGTAGGAATGCACTACAATCTCAATCGAGTCTGTCAGAAGGAAAATCTTCAAATCCATGAAATGCATCATACTTAATTTAACAACTGAACATGGGAAATCAAGAAAACCTACCAGAGTAGAGCTGTCTGCTTATTTGAATAGTTCTCAAAGAAAATAGAGATGTACAATGGTGTGCTTGGTATATTTATTTTCCTGCCTCATTCAAACATTTTGGATGACAGAAGATGTTGAATTATTATGAATTGCAAATGAACCATATTCTAAATGATCTTAAGTGGTTAAGAAACATGCTTCTAGACAAGTGCTGTGTCATTGTTCCCTACAATAATATACTGTAAAATTTTGTTGCGATATACTTATCAGATATCTGTAATGTAAAATGATTTGTCTATCATGGAAGAGAACTGCAACTTGTGTTTTTTTCTCTTCTCCCCTGCAAATGTCTTTCTAACATTGCTTGTATCCCAGCCAGGATGCGGTGTGAGTGAACTTGGCTGTCTTGGTTATTGTAAAGGTTAATTGTAGGAGAGATGTGGATCCTTCAATAACAGAGGAAGTGATGTGTTGAGGTGTGGGTATTGTCCACATGCTTAAATGGGACCTGTCTGGTAGAAAGAGTGAGACAAAATATTGTCTTTGGAAAAAGGATACTCCTTGCCTGAATACCCGGCCCCCTCCCCCCTGCTCTTTTCTTTGTGGACAATAAATGGTGTGGAATGTTATCAAGGTAGAGAGTATAATTTCACAGGATGTTTTCTTCCTCATCAGTTCTGAGAATTGACACCACTGTGCTTATTTAGTGTATGCGATACATGGCAATACTACTGTGTTGAAGCTTTCCAGGAAAGTTGGACAGTATTTTTGTAATTTATTCTATTTTAATTTGCAAACATGAATAAAGCAGCTGAAGTGCATTACTGAAGTGAACATGGTGTGATTGTGGGTGTTGGCATCCGTTCCATGTGTTTTCAATTTGTGGGGTTTGTTGTTGCATACTTTTGCATAGTGGCAGGACAAAAAACAACTATCCTTTTACATTCAGATTTCAGTTTGGTTCACATGGGCCCAAAGTTGTGGTTAGGGAAAGGGGGATACCTAGTCAGTTGTGCAACTGAATGCATTCAACTGAAATGTGCCTTCTGCATTTAACCAAACTCCTCTGAATCAGAAAAGTGCGGGGGGGGGGGGGGGGCTGCCTTAATCGACATCCACGTCTTCGGTGCCCGGTTAGTGTTGTTGTGAGGAAATACTACACTCTTAGGTTCTAGATAGCACCTTTTTTTTCTAAGAGTGTAGTTCTGAGACTAACCACAAATGATGCATACAGCCTAAAAATACCCAACCACCTAACAATTCTAGTACTTATTACATAGGTATTACAAAGAAGTCTAGTGTTTTGCATCCCTGTGATTGAAACTATGCATGCATAGAAATACAGTGCAATTAGAGTTTCACTTTGTCCTTGAAACTAAGATAACACACCTGTGTTATTTATTATTTACAATGATACCCCTGCAGATATTGGACAATGATCTAATGTGATACTGTTTTTAGTTATGCTTGATATGCCATGTAAGAAGGCACTGCCATTGAATGCTGATTGTAAAAGGTCGGTCTTATTGTCAAGCTAGTTAATAAGTACACTCCTATTGTTTTCACCAAACTGTAAATAAGATAAAAATTTTAAAAGATTTAACACTTTCCTTGGATGACAATGAACTATGAAATGACTTTTAGACTTTTCAGTCCATAATACCATGTTTCTATGGATCCTTAATGGTGCGAGAGAGAGAGGAACCAAACACATACAAACGTCCTCCAGTGATTTTTAAACTTTCACTGTTGAAAAGCTATATAAATACAGTAAAGCACACACACACTACAGGGTAAAAAAATAAATTTTGAGTAAAATGGTGTCTACTTGTGCTATGTCATGACTTACCTGGACCACCTATTGAGATGTGCCTTTTGTTAGGTAAATCAGGTGTTAAATGAGGTGAAAATGAGACTGGAGTGCCACTAGGAAGTACTCAATGAGATTATAGAATGAACCCTGAGTTGTTACGCTGCAGGCGTCTAACCTTTACCATGCTAATGTTGGGTGGCTTCATCTGTTGAGCTCTCTCTCACTGTCTGACGAGACCTGAACCGTTTCTCAGCTAAGGCTAATTATACTACTGACTGTTCACTTCTAATTTATGTATCTATTACAGGGAGTTAATTTGAAGAGAATTTTAAACATGGCTTAAATCAATAATTGAGACTAATAAAAGTGCAGGGAGATGAGTCCCAGGTGAGATTTTTACTGAATATTGAAGTGGAGACTCATTCATCCCAGAGGCAATCTACCCTGTATTGTCCTTGAGTTTTTCCCCCATTTCCAAATCAGTCATCCCTGTCATAACAAAGAAAGGATTAGATTCAGAGGACACACTTTTAAAAGAAGCTTGAATTGTTAGCAGGGAGAGACTGAATAGTTGAAGGGTTATCAGTAAATTGCAATAATTCCTGAAATTGGTGTCATTGACTATAAAAAAACGAAATTGACACATCAATAGACTAGGTTAGCAATAGAGACCCTTGTCTTTGTGAAGTGTGCTGTGCAATCCCTTTAATTATACTGAACAAAAATGTAAACACAACATGCAACAATTTCAAAGATTTTACTGAGTTACAGTTCATAGAAGGAAATCAGTAAATGTAAATAAATTCATTAGGCCCTAATCTATGGATTTCACAGGGGCGCAGCCATGGTTGGGCCTGGGAGGGCATAGGCCCACCAACTTGGGAGCCAGGCCCACCCACTGGGGAGCCAGGCCCAGCCAATTAGAGGGAGTTTTTTCCCACAAAAGGGCTTTAATACAAACAGAAATACTCCTCAGCAACCCCACACCCCTCCTTAGATGATCCTGCAGGTGAAGAAGCCGGATGTGGAGGTCCTGGGCTGGCGTGGTTACACATGACCTGTTGTTGTGAGGTCGATTGGATATACTGCCAATCACGTTGGATGCGGCTTATGGTTGAGAAATTAACATTAAATTCTCTGGCAACAGCTCTGTTAGACATTCCTGCAGTCAGCATGCCAATTGCATGCTCACTGAAAACTGTAGACATCTGTGGATTTGTGCTGTGTGACAAAACGGCACATTTTAGAGTGGCCTTTTATTGACCCCAGCACAAGGTGCACCTGTGTAATGATCATTATGTTTAATCAGCTTTTTGATATGCGACGCCTGATAGGTGGGTGGATTATCTTGGCAAAAGAGAAATGCTCACTAACATTGATGTAAACAAATTTGTGCACAACATTTGAGACAAATATACTTTTTGTGCATATGGAACATTTCTGGGATCTTTTATTTCAGCTCATGAAACATGGGACCAACACCAACAACTACAAGTTGCGTTTATATTTTTGTTCAGTATACAGTGCATTCGGAAAGTATTCTGACCTCTTGACTTTTTCCACATTTTGTTACGTTACAGCCTTATTCTAAAATTTATTAAATCGTTTTTAGCAAATGTATTACTAATAAAAAACTGAAATATTACATTTACATAAGTATTCAGACCCTTTACTCAGTACTTTGTTGAAGCACCTTTGGCAGCAATTACAGCCTTGAGTATTCTTGAGTAGGACACTACAAGCTTGGCACACCTGTATTTGGTGAGTTTCTCCCATTCTTCTCTGCAGATCTGCTCAAGCTCTGTCAGGTTGGATGGGCAGCATTGCTGCTCAGCTATTTTCAGTTCTCTCCAGAGATGTTCGATCGGGTTCAAGTCTGAGCTCTGGCTGGGCCACTCAAGGACATTCAGAGACTTGTCCCGAAGCCACTCCTGCATTGTCTTGGCTGTGTGCTTAGGGTTGTTGTGCTGTTGGAAGGTGAACATTTACCCCAGTCTGAGGTGCTGAGCGCTCTGGAGCATATTTTCATCAAGGATCTCTCTGTACTTTGCTCCATTCATCTTTCTCTCAATCCTGCCTCGTCTCCCCGTCCCTGCAGCTGAAAAACATCCCCAAAGCTTGATGCTGCCACCACCATTCTTTACTGTAAGGATGGTTCCAGGTTTCCTCCAGGTTTTCTTCCAGGTTTCCTCCAGACGTGACGCTTGGCATTCAGGCCAAATAGTTCAATCTTGGTTTCGTCAAACCAGAGAATCTTGTTTCTCATGGTCTGAGAGTCTTTATGTGCCTTTTACTGAGGAGTGGCTTCCGTCTGGCCACTCTACCATAAAGGCCTGATTGGTGGAGTGCTCCAGAGATGGTTGTCCTTCTGGAAGGTCCTCCCACCTCCACAGAGGGACTCTAGAGCTCTGTCAGAGTGACCTTTGGGTTCTTGGTAACCTCCCTGACTAAGGCCCTTCTCCCCTGAATGCTCAATTTGGCCGGGCGGCCAGCTCTAGGAAGAGTCTCCCACTCTGCAGAAATGGAATTTAAACTTCTTCCATTTAAGAATGATGGGAGGCCACTGCGTTCTTGGGGAGCTTCAATGCTGCAGACATTTTTTTGGTATACTTCTCCAGATCTGTGATTCGACAAAAATCTTGTCTCGGAGCTCTATGGACAATTCCTTCGACCTCATGGCTTGGTTTTTGCTCTGACATGCACTGTCAACTGTGGGACCTTAAATAAACAGGTGTGTGCCTTTCCACATCATGTCCAATCAATTGAATTTACCAAAGGTGGACTCTAATCAAGTTGTAGAAACATCTGAAGAATGATCAATGAAAACAGGATGCACTGTATATTAATTTCACTCAGACAAAATTATATGCTCTATTGGCTCCCAACATTCCAGATTTACCTCAATATACCTCAGCTTCAGCCCGACCATGATTCTTCATATAGACACAGAACTGTCTTAGGGACAGTTTGCAGGGATGCATTACAGTGAAGAGGAGTATCATTATGCCAAAAACCATAGCTATTGCTCTGCTGGTCAATCTGTGTGCCGTTTACACCTTGTCGGGTGTGCAAACAAGCCCTGATTTGTATGTTTACAGTTTCTAGTAGAAGGAATACAATTACCTGTCCTTAAAAAAGGCTAAATGCTTTGTGATTAATTTTGCTCACAGGTGTGCACAGATTTTTTGTTGAAGACTTAATCCCCACCATTTAAAGAACCAATCTGTACTTTCAACACCCTAACCCTGCCACTGTTTGGAAACTGATGGATTATGCTGGGTACAAATAGAATTAAAGGCAACCCAGAGGGATCTGCACTATCCAAGATACTCTCTCTCACCCTGAAGGCATAGTGCTCAGGAGGAGCACTATGCCTCTTCTTCTTTCCATCCCAAGGTGAGAGAGAGTACCTTGGATAGTGCAGATCCCTCTGGGTTGCCTTTAATTCTATTTGTACCCAGCACCAGCAATATTTAATGTTTTGTATCTCCACTGGTCTTAGATGTGGCAAATATGTACATGCTTTTTCAACTTTGGGATTTTTATACTGTGCATCTCTCTTGATCAATGTCAATCTGCTTTCTGTTTCTGAGGCATCATGTTGGAGAGGAGTCACGTTGCAGAGGAGTTATACATTCAAAATACCCATGTAGAACTGCGTAACAGGGCCACTTTCATCTTGCACATACAAGATACACTGTCAAGGAAGTCAGTGGAGTGTCTCTCCAACTTATCTTTCTTTAATGACATGTTCAGGTTCTCTGGAGTGTTAAAGCAGGAGAGTGTCTTGGTTCCCAATGAATCTGATATGAGAGGAGGAGGAGAGGAGCAGCTAGGGCCTGTAATGCTGTAGGAGACAGAAACAGAATGTAGATTGACATTGATCAAGAGAGATACACAGTATAAAATCCCCAAAGATGAAAAAGCATGTACATATTTGCCACATCTAAGACCAGTGGAGATACAATACATGAAATACCAGATCAAACATATAGTCAGCTTTCATGGTCGGATCATCCGATTGTTGGTCTACAGTATGTTTGATTTAAACAAGCAATTGCTTTCTGTCCCAAAGTTTCTGAAATCATACCACAAAGCTTTCTTTGCGCTTCACTTACAAATTCACTGCACATACTGCAGGACTCCAACTCAACTCCATGAAAAGGAAAGAGTCACCTTGGGTCAAATTAAAGCAATGCTTTAGATCTCTGTTGCTTATGTAACATGCACTCAGGGTATCCTACCTTTTATAACAGCTACTGCAGCACTGGAATATGAGTTGGCAAGACGGAGCAGGTCCACAGTTGACTACGGAATGTTCGATTGTGCCAATTATACTGGTGCCTAGCAGTAAGTAATCTTGTCATATAGTGTCAGTCGGAGCAAAGCGAAGATGAAAGGAACCTTCTGAAAAGTACATGGAAGACATAATAGATTTTGTTAATGAATAAACTAACCACAAATACAAATACAGTTTCTGGTCTATTACAGAGACTTTTGACATAAATAAATAAAGTATCATATTTATTTATAGCACATTCATTTGTTTCTTGGCTCCCGATACATTGAATCAGTTTAATATAACAAACACCTTTGATCAATCTGACGGAAAGATGGTTAAGTGTGATGTTAAATCTATACTGAACAAAAAATATAAATGCAACATGCAACAATTTCAACGATTTGACTGAGTTACAGTTCACAAGGAAATCAGTCAATTGAAATAAATATATTAGTGTAACGGCGTTCGTCTGTTGAAAGAGGAGCGGACCGAAATGCAGCGTGGTGGTTACTCATGTTCTTTAATGAAGAAGAACAAACGAACAAATACAAAAACAAACGTACCGCGAAAACCTATACAGCCTATCTTGTGACAACAAACACAGAGACAGGAACAATCACCCACGAAACACTCAAAGAATATGGCTGACTAAATATGGCTCCCAATCAGAGACAATAATCACCTGCCTCTGATTGAGAACCAATTCAGACAGCCATAGACTTTGCTAGAGAACCCCACTAAACCACAAACCCAATACCTAACAAAACCCCAGGACAAAACACACCACATACAAAAACCCATGCCACACCCTGGCCTGACCAAATAAATGAAGATAAACACAAAATACCTCGAACAGGGCGTGACAATTAGGCCTTAATCTATGGGCCGGGGAGCCAGGCCTAGACAAGCAGAATGAGTTTTTCCCCAAAAAAGGGCTTTATAACAGACAGAAATACTCCGCAATTTCATCAGCTGTTTGGGTGACTGGTCTCAGACAATCCCGCTGGTGAAGAAGCCGGAATCAGAGGTCCTGGTCTGCGGTTGTGAGGCCAGTGTCTAACGACATTAGAGGCAGCTTATGGTAGAGAAATTAACATTCAATTCTCTGGCAACAGCTCTGGTGGACATTCCTGATGTCAGCATATAAATTGCACACTCCCTCAACTTGAAACATCTGTGGCATTGTGTTGTGTGACAAAACGGCACATTTTAAAGTGGACGTTTATTGTCCCTAATACAAAGTGCACCTGTGGAATGATCATGTGTAACAATATTGCTTCCGTCCCTCTCCTCGCCCCTACCTGGGCTCCTCTGCACACATCGACAACAGTCACCCTCGAAGCATCGTTACCTATCGCTCCACAAAAGCCACGGACCTTGCAGAGCAAGGGAAACAACTACTTCAAGGGCTCAGAGTGAGTGATGTCACTGATTGAAACACTATAAGCACGCACCCCGCTAACTAGTTAGTCATTTCACACTGGTTACACGTGCTGTTAATCAGCTATTTGATATTCCACCCCTGTCAGGTGGATGGATTATCTTGGCAAAGTGGAAATGCTCATTAACAGCGATGTAAACACATTTGTGCACAACATTTGAGAGAAATAAGCTTTTTTGTGCACATGGGCAATTTCTGGGATCTTTTATTTCAGCTTATGAAACATGGGACCAACACTTTACATATTGAATTATAATTTTGTTCAGTATAGATGAAAAGCTACAACCAAGGTTCATTTGCTGTCTACCAATACATCTTACTCAGGATGGAACGGTCTCTGACTCTGTTGAACGTCTTTTCTTTGAGGTGGAGGACATTATAAACAATTGAGCTGCAAGCACTCATTGATATAATTAAGCCTTGAGCGCAATGTAAAAATCTCTCTCTCTCGCTCTCCCTTTCTCTCTCTCTCTCTCTCTCTCTCTCTCTGTGTGTGTTGTAATTAGTGAGACATTTATAAAGTACTAAATCCATGGAGGACATTGAGAGTTATATTTCCCATTATACAGACTGATGGCCTCCCTAAGATCAGTATTGCTATTGCAATTATCTCGCATTAGCAAGTACATGTGAATGCTGGCTAGGTAGATTTTCTGATGCTCTCTGCTGATGGCTACAGTGCATTCAGAAAGTATTCAGATCCTTCCACATTTTGTTACGTTACAGCCTTATTCTAAAATGGATTAAATAGTTTTTTGTCCCTCATCAATCTACACACGATACCCCATAATGACAAAGCAAAAACAGGGTTTTAGAAATCTTTGCTAAAAATAAAAAAAATCTGAAATATCACATTTTCATAAGTATTCAGACCCTTTACTCAGTACATTGTTGAAGCTTATTTGGCAGAAATTACAGCCTTGAGTCTTCTTGGGTATGATGGAGGTGTCATAACTTTCCCTCCTAAGTGAGGATCAGCGAGAGCCCCTACTCCACCACCAGAGAGGAAGGGGGGGAAGTTGGCCAGTTTTATGACTGTCGTAAATACCTTGCAGGAACTCTCTCTCCCACTCTGCAGAAATTGAATTTAAAAATCCCTTTGTTACAACAGAGAGAGACTTTGCAGTACTGTAACATCAAAAGGTTGAACTTTGAGACAATATTCCCAATACAAAGAATGTGGGAATTGGTCGGGAGGGACTTAAAGAACAATTATGTCAGATCAGTTGTTGTTGTGTGATATTATTAAGGACGGTATAACCAAATAACGGTAACTCTACAAATGTATATGTCCCAGTTACATCTAAATGTTGTGGAACTTATATGATTAAATATGAAACTATTTGTGAGAAGATGAAATGTGAATTTAGCCTTCTAAATGAGATAATTGTTTTTAATGTAAAGTTTTACCCAGTCAGTAAGCACGCACATGTGAGCACAGACCTTGTGGCAGCGTGATGGAACCGCCCTCCAAGACAAGGGCATAAAAGGACAGCTAACAAAATTTACATTAGACCAGAGAACGTGAGGACCATCCACACGTAGAAATGGTTTGAATCTCTACAGACCAGAATACGGACGGTAAGCCGGACGTTTAAAATGGTTAGACTCTACATTAGACAAGCGTGCCCGATGAAAGATACGAATGGTTAGAAACTCTGAAACTTTCAACAGAGAAGAAGAACATTTCTACCAGACCAGACAGCGTGAAGAGGTGGCTACACTGCTGAGAAATGGTTTAAAACTAAAGACCAGTCGAACTACAGCGCGAGCGGGATATGGCAAAATGGTTTGAAACTACAATACCAGAAAATGGTAAGACCCTCTGAAATTCTCTCAAAGAAGAAGAAGACTACACAGGAACATTCAGTCTGCAGCTGTTAGCCTAGGAAACTCGATTTAAGACGAGAGACAAAGAACAATTTCCTCTCACCATTATAGGTATCTCTAGGGTATCTATTCTAAACAAACAGAGTGAAGGACGAGGCCCGCTGAATACCACGTGGTACACTTCTGGAAGATCTGTCCTAACAGACACTCATAGACCAACCTACTACAACTACAAAGGACATGGTGACCTCTGGTGGACAACCAGAGACTTACACAACCAGAGAATTTCTGTTGACTGACTCCACAGACTGATCGGGCATTTTCAACAGAGAGAGACGACAAAGACATACAAGCGTAAATATGTGTTGCAATCCTAAATCCAAATGAGCGGTTGTTAGGGTGCTAAATATCCACATTTACGATGAGCATATTATACAACTGTATGCTGAATTCCTTTGTCTCTCCTCCTCCTGCACTTTTGTTCCCCACCCCCTTTCGTTGTGTAACCAGCCATCATATTGGGTTAGTCCACTAGGGACTTTTCATTGCATTATGTTAATATTCAATACTATACTGTGTGTGTGTTTATGTATTCCTGTGTGATTATTTCATTAGTTAGTAAATAAACAATTAAGCCAATTTGTGTAAGCATCATGGAGACTAGGGTTCATGCAGATTTATAGGATATTACGACGTTCAGACTGAAATAGGAGCAAATGATTGATGGATGACGGGAGAGTATATCGAGATATTCTAATATTTTAGTTAATTCGGGAAACGATAACTCGTTAAAAAAACTTTCCCCGTGGTACCGCAGATAACTACTTAATTAATTGTTATATGATTAATTATATATGATTAATAATAATAATAATAATTGAACGTGGTATGTAATTATTCAATGAATAGCCGTCATCGCATTAATGATAGCAACGTCACGACAGAGGCCACTTGCCTAGTTAAATAAAGGTTGAAGAAAATAAATAAATAAATGGTGCTACAAGCTTGGCAAGCTTGGTATTTGGGGAGTTTCTCCCATTCTTCTCTGCTGATCCGCTCAAGCTCTGTCAGGTTGGATGGAGAGCATCACTGCACAGATATTTTCAGGTCTCCCCAGAGATGTTCGATCGGGTTCAAGTCCGGGCTCTCTACAACATAAAATCCATGTTTACGTGTGTATAGTGCGCATGTTATTGTGTGTTTGTATACATGTGTCTGTACCTATGTTTGTGTTGCTTCACAGTACCCGCTGTTCCATAAGGTGTATTTTTATATTATTTTTAAATCTAATTGTACTGCTTGAATGAGTTACTTGATGTGGAATAGAGTTCCATGTAGTCATGGTTCTATATAGTTCTGTGCGCCTACCATAGTCTGTTTAGGACTTGGGGACTGTGAAGAGACCTCTGTTGGTATGTATTGTGGGGTATGCATGGGTGCCTGAGCTGTGTGCCAGTAGTTCAAACAGACAGCTTGGTGCATTCAACATGTCAAGTTTCTCTTTGTGGCACCTGGCCACACAACTGAACAGTAGTCCAGGTGCAACAAAACTAGGGCCTGTAGGGCCTGCCTTTTTGATAGTGCTGTTAAGAAGGCAGAACAGCGCTTTATTATGGACAGACTTCTACCCATCTTAACTACTATTGTATCAATATGTTTTGACCATGACAGTTTACAATCCAGGGTTACTCCAAGCAGTTTAGTCCCTTCAATTTGCTCAATTTCCACATTATTCATTACAATATTTAGTTCAGGTTTAGGGTTTAGTGAATGATTTGTCCCAAATACAATGATTTTAGTTTTTGAAATATTTAGGACTAACTTATTCCTTGCCACCCATTCTGAAACTAACCGCAGCTCTTTGTTAAGTGTTTGCAGTCACTTCACTTGTTGTAGTAGCTGACGTGTATAGTGTTGAGTCATCCGCATACATATACACACTGGCTTTACTCAAAGCCAGTGTGGCATGTCGTTAGTAAAAACTGAAAAAAGTAAGGGTCCTAGACAGCTGCCCTGGAGAATTCTTGATTCTACCTGGATTGTGTTGGATGGGTTTCCATTAAAGAACACCCTCTGTGTTCTGTTAGACAGGTAACTCTTTATCCATAATATAGCAGTGTAAAGTGTAAAGCCATAACACATACATTTTTCCAGCAGCAGACTATGATCGATAATGTCAAAAGCTGCACTGAAGTCTAACAAAACAGCCCCCACAATATTTTTTATCATCAATTTATTTCAGCCAATCATCAGTCATTTGTGTAAGTGCTGTGCTTGTTGAATGTCCTTCCCAATAAGCATGCTGAAAGTCTGCTGTCAATTTGTTTACTGTAAAATAGCATTGTATATGTTCAAACACAATTTTTTCCAAAAGTTTACTAAGGGTTGGTAACAGGCCGATTGGTTGGCTATTTGAGCCAGTAAAGGGTGCTTTACTGTTCTTAGTAAAGGGGGCTTTACATTTGCTTCCTCCAGAATTGAGATCTGTTTGTTAAGCATAGCCACCTCATTCCTGTAGTCCTCCGCTAGCAAACAACTGCCGCATTGGAACTCCGGATTGTCAATATTGTCACGGACAAGTATGTAAAAAACACTGCGTCTACAGCGCTGGAAACGTTTGTTAGTTACAGTGCCTTGCGAAAGTATTCGGCCCCTTTGAACTTTGCGACCTTTGCCACATTTCAGGCTTCAAACATAAAGATATAAAACTGTATTTTTTTGTGAAGAATCAACAACGATTGGTTGATTCTTCACAAAAAAATACAGTTTTATATCTTTATGTTTGAAGCCTGAAATGTGGCAAAAGGTCGCAAAGTTCAAGGGGGCCGAATACTTTCGCAAGGCACTGTATTCCAGGTGAAGCGGGTTCCATTGCAACCTAGTTAGCTAGCTAGCTGGCTGGTTGCTAGCAGGTGTTGACACAGGTATCTGAGTTCTTGAGTTCCAAAGTTTTCAGTGTTGAGTTTGTGTCTTCACACAGCAGATTTTGTTCCTTTGTTCTCCATTAGATCCGGAGTTCCGTTGTTTTCCACACGTCTTCATTGATAGCTAAATTAAACTTTCAAGAACAATGCAATGCTTCTGAATACTTTCCAAATGCACTGTACATTTAATTTGTGGTCCTTTAGCAGATGCTCTTATCCAGAGCGACTTACACTTACTGCATTCATCTTAAGATAGCTAGGCGGGACAACCACATGTCACAGTCATGGGAAGTAAGTGTTCCCTCAATAAAGTAGTTATCAGCAAAGTCAGAGCTAGTAGGGGGGGGGGGGAATGCAAGTGGGAGTGTGAGTTAACGAAAGGCTTTAAAAATATGTATGTTGAGTTGGGGTGCAGGGTTTGAGTGTGTAGGGTTTGAGCATAGCCTGAACGTAGGGTACTAGCGAAGTAGGATACTGTGCAGTACAACAGACAAGCCATGGCTTTCATTATCAACCTCCACATACTGTCAAGCTGCTGAGATAGTGCCCCATCCCCCACCCCAATCCTGGCCACCTCAATCATGTTCTGAATAATTAGATTTAGGATTCTAATCCCAGTCCAGCAGTAGGATTCAACATATTCTTCTGCTCAGTCAATCCACATCAATCAGATGAATCTGAGTTGCCATTTAGCCAGTCATTGAATTTGACCATATAGAGGGTTCGGGGTCAGTAGCTACATACAGTTTCTTTTAAATATACAGTTCAGTGCTGGCCTATGAAATAGATGGTGCAGAGGCAAAGCTTCCACATGAAATCCATGAAATGAAATAATTAACATTTATGACTTGGCAAGAAGTAGAAGTAGTGTTGCAGCTGGTGGTAAATCAGGGCGCCAACGCAGTTACAAAATGCACTCTGGAGCAGTTAAATGCTCATCATCGGGAGTCATTGCATAAAAGTTTTAATTAAAAAGAGGTCATTTAGATGGCCCAGTGCCATTTTGGCTGCCTCCTGTAAATGTTGATAGCTGATGTCCATCATATATTCCATTGGATTAAATGTATACACATTTGTATGAGTCCTACAAACAGCTCTATTAAATACTTCTATATAACATGAGACATGGCCGTTTTTACAGCGGTCGCAACACAACATAAGCTTTAACTAGGGCCAGGGGAGGAGGTTATCATGACCACATGATACACTACATGACCACAATTATGTGCTCATCGAACATCTCATTCCAAAATCATGTGCATAAAAAATCAAGATGCTGGAACATTGCTGCGGGGAGTTACTTCCATTCAGCCACAAGAGCATTAGTGAGGTCGGCCACCGATGTTGGGTGATTAGGCCTGGCTCGCAGTCGCTGTTCCGATTCATCCCAAAGGTGTTCGATGGGTTTGAGGTTAGGGCTCTGTGCAGGCCAGTCAAGTTCTTCCACACCAATCTTGACAAACCATTTCTGTATGGACCTCGCTTTGTGCATTGGGGCATTCTCATGCTGAAACAAGAAAGGGCCTTCCCCAAACTGTTGTCACAAAGTTGGAAGCACAGAATTGTCTAGAATGTCATTGTATGCTGGAGCGTTAAGATTTCCCTTCACTGGAACTAAGGGGCCTAGCCGAACCATGAAAAACAGACCCAGACCAGTATTCCTCCTCCACCAAACGTTATAGTTGGCACTATGCCTTCGGGCAGGTAGCATTCTCCTGGCATCCGCCAAACCCATATTCATTGGTCAGACGGTGAAGCGTGATTCATCATTCCAGAGAATGCATTTCTACTGCAGTCCAATGGCGGTTGCTCGGCCATGTAAACCTATTTCATGAAGCTCCCGATGAACAGCTCTTGTGCTGACTTTGCTTCCAGAGGCAGTTTGGAACTCGGTAGTGAGTGTTGCAACCGAGGACAGACAATTCAGTACTCGGCTGTCCCCTTCTGTGAACTTGTGTGGCCTACCACTTCACGTCTGTGCCGTTGTTGCTCCTAGGTGTTCCACTTCACATTAATAGCACTTACAGTTGACTGGGGTAGCTCTAGCAAGGTGAAATTTGACAAACTAACTTGTTAGAAAGGTGGCACCCTATGACGGTGCCACGTTGAGAGTCACTGAGCTCTTCAGTAAGGCCATTCTATTGCCAATGTTTGTCTATGGTGATTGCGTGGCTGTGTGCTCGATGTTAAACACCTATCAGCAATGAGTGTGGCTGAAATAGCCGAATCCACTAATTTGAAGGGGTGTCCAAATACTTTTGTATATATAGAAAAACTGGGCCCTAGTTATGAGCCATCTAGGTGACATGGTCAGGAAAAACTCAGTGCCCTAAACAAGAGCTATAATAACCAAACAATCCAAACTTGCACGGTAAAACTGCACCAAACCTTTCTTTAAAAACAGCCCCTGGAGATTCCAGGAAGGACAGGCAAGGGTGGGCCTTTGAGCTGCCCTCCAGCAAAGCCTGATCAGAAAGGCTATTATTGTGGCCCCCCATACGCTGACAGCTTCTCCACTTGATGTGAGCAGAGTTGAGTTGCAGGAAGTTATTTTGAGGGGCTTGCCTGTCACAGCTGTTGCCTCAGTCACCAGAGTCCTGTTGGACCCTCTTCACTTTTCTCTTTCTATCCCCTGGACCTGGTAAGTGGATTTCCCAAACACTTTTACACACTGTTCAGGTACAGAAATTCTATGTAAAGTTTGAGTTTTTGGTGGACTTTTCTTTGAGCTATGTCTATCTGCCCTGTTTAGTTCTGATGATTAGTAAAACACTGCTTCATGATGTGTGGTGACAAAGTTGATGAGTTGTCTTTGGCGTTACCTTCGGATCATAGTGACAAATGTGTTGTGCTAGTGTGACATGTGTAACTTATGTAGTGTAAGCTAACTATTCTGTATCATTGTGGTGAATTGAGTTGGTGGTGAAGTATTCTCCTGTGTTAGTTTGGTCTGAAGTCACACTGAATTATTCAGTGTTTTTTTGATTTGTGTTGTTTATTCAACATTATCAGAGGAGGTTATGATCTATTCAAAATCATCAACTGAAACACATTGTCTTTAAAAATATATATGTCATCTCATCAGATGTTTTATCAGCTAACAAAGAATAATGTAGACATTTAGAACATACTGTCAACTGCGTTTTTCACACTTCTACATTAAAAGTGCCGTCATCGACATCAACAGATACGTGGCTGGAATAACAAATAGCTTGACCATATTTAGAGGCTCCTAAAATAGAGTGAGGCCTCAGAACAGGTGCCATGTGCCTGCCCGCTGGAAGCAGGGAGGGTGGGAGAGGGAAAGGGGCTGCAGGGGGGGGGGGGACTAGGGCTAATTTTATCCTGATAAGCAGGGAGCAGTCATGTAGCAATAGAGCTGAGGGATAAACAACCTCTGGATGCTTTAAATTAATTCTGTATTAAATCAAATAGAGAAGTGGGAAGGGAGGCTGCTGTGCCTGAGGTCTATTTGTGACAGGGCAGATTTAAATCCTCACATTGGTATTGTTTCCTGACTCCTGACAGGCTATTGGGTTTTGTGCTATTTTTCACCACCCACAGTGATTTGTTCCACATGCATCAGACTGAAAGTTACTTTACTGAGAATTAATACTATACCTAGTATTCGGTCTAAGAGAAGCTTAAACATCAGATTAAAGATTACAAATGTACATTTCTGAGTTTTCTTTCAGAAAATGTTCATATTTTAGATTAACAAAGAGATATTGCAGTTTGGAGATTTTGTTTTAGATTTAAGCAAGTGGTACACAGGTCACCATTGCTGTTGATTCTAAGAAATATTGTGCTGCTATTTTTATTGACTTGGCCGAAGCTTTTGATACGGTAAACCATTCCATTCTTCTGGGCCGGCTAAGGAGTATTGGTGTCTCTGAGGGGTCTTTGGCCTGGTTTGCTAACTACCTCTCTCAAAGAGTGCAGTGTATAAAGTCAGAACATCTGCTGTCTCAGTCACTGCCTGTCACCAATGGAGTACCCCAAGGCTCAATCCTAGGCCCCACGCTCTTCTCAATTTACATCAACAACATAGCTCAGGCAGTACGAAGCTCTCTCATCCATTTATATGCAGATGAAACAGTCTTATACTCAGCTGGCCCCTCCCCGGATGTTGTGTTAAACGCTCTACAACACAGCTTTCTTAGTGTCCGAAAGCTTTCTCTGCCCTTAACCTTGTTCTGAACACCTCCAAAACAAAGGTTATGTGGTTTGGTAAGAAGAATGCCCCTCTCCCCACCGGTGTGATTACTACCTCTGAGGGTTTAGAGCTTATACAAAAAAAAGGTGCTCTCGAGCGGCTAGATGTTCTTTACCATTCGGCCATCAGATTTGCCACCAATGCTCCTTATAGGACACATCATACCAGTCGCAAAACCCACTGTATACCTGTCGCAAGATCCACTGGTTGATTGATGCCTATTCTAAAACCCTCTAGGGCCTCACTCCCCCCTATCTGAGATACCTACTGCGGCCCTCATCCTCCACATAAAACACCTGTTCTGCCAGTCACATTCTGTTAAAGGTCCCCAAAGCACACACATCCCTGGGTTGCTCCTCTTTTCAGTTCGCTGCAGCTAGTGACTGGAACAAGCTGCAAAAAACACTAAAACTGGACTCAATCATGGACGCTCTTACTGACAGTTGTGGCTGCTTCGCGTGATGCATTGTTGTCTGTGCCCAATAATGTTTGTACCATGTTTTGTGCTGATGCCATTTGTTGCTACCATGTTGTTGTCATGTTGTGTTGCTGCCGTGCTATGTTGTTGTCTTAGGTCTCTCTTTATGTAGCTTTATGTAGTGTTGTGATGTGTGTTTTGTCCTATATATATATATATCTCTGCCCCCGTCCCCGCAGGAGGCTTTTGCCTTTTGGTAGGACATCATTGGGGTGGCAGGGTAGCCTAGTGGTTAGAGTGTTGGACTAGTAACTTGGAAGGTTGCAAGTTCAAATCCCTGAGCTGACAAGGTACAAGTCTGTCATTCTGCCCCTGAGCAGGCCGTCATTGAAAATAAGAATTTGTTCTTAACTGAATTGCCTAGTTAAATAAAGATTCAATAAAAAATGTCATAAAAAAAAACAGATAGCGGTCACGCACACCTGCCTACAATTGCTAATAACCCATCAGCAACCGCTTGACTATATGTGTTAAAGTGAAAATCTGAGGCCCATGCCCGACCTGAAAATGTGCACAGTCAAAGACTGCAGAACGATTTTATGACAAGGGGTGCAGAATTTGTTGTTGCTGCCTGATTTAGATTTGTTTCTGCTTATAATTTCTGACATTTTGGTAGGCTATTTGATAGTCAACTTGTCTATAATTAGATACATATAGCTTATCTTTTGTTGCCATAGAATGAATTCTTCAATCTAGTTGACTTAGGTAAAGTTTTCTCTGTCATCGTTCGCGGATGACAAAAAAAACACCCAACGTGTTTCTGATAAGGTTTCAGTTCAGCTTTGATGCATATTTCACATGGTTGAAATCAGCTTTTATGATAAAGACAGCACCAACTGGGCAATGCATTCTCTCATGATGCAGAAATAAAGAAATCATATTCCTCCACTCCTGTTCCCAAGTCCAAATTTAGCCTACATTTGGTGCATCATTTTACTGCAAGAAATGCTTAATTCTGCATGAGTTATTATTACATTTCTAAACCATACCAAACCATCTTTGGTATGGTGTCCCAATATTATTTGAATTGGGGAAGTGTGATCATAATCATTAGGATATTTTAGCTATCCTCAGTAGATGACATCCTAAATGCCCCCAGCCTTAAGATGTGATGTAAAGAGCTAACTTGCACTTGATGTGCGTTTTTAGGCTATGGATGAGAAAGTGAACTTGTTCAAAACATTTAGCTCTGTTGTATGCTGATTTGCGATCTATTAACAGCAAGGGTTGCATTAAATAGGCTCAATATTTCTTTATGATGCATTTGGCGATATTCAATTTATTCGCATTAAACGTGAAAGTGTATACATGTACGCCCTTTATATATACAGTTGAAGTCGGAAGTTTACATACACCTTAGCAAAAATACATTTAACTCACATTTAAACTTCACAATTCCTGACAGGTTTGTAGCCCTCCTTGCTCGCACAAGCTTTTTCAGTTCTGCACACAAATTTTCTATAGGATTGAGGTCAGGGCTTTGTGATAGCATCTCCAATACCTTGACTTTGTTGTCCTTAAGCCATTTTGCCACAACTTTGGAAGTATGCTTGGGGTCATTGTCCATTTGGAAGACTAATTTGCGACCAAGCTTTAACTTCCTGACTGATGTCTTGAGATGTTGCCTCAATATATCCACATCATTTTCCTACATCATAATGCCATCTATTTTGTGAAGTGCACCAGTCCCTCCTGCAGCAAAGCACCCCCCCACAGCATGATGCTGCCACCCCTGTGCTTCACTGTTGGGATGGTGTTCTTCGGCTTGCAAGCCTCCCGCTTTTTCCTCCAAACATAATGATGGTCATTATGGCCAAACAATTTTATTTTTGTTTCATCAGACCAGAGGACATTTCTCCAAAAAGTACGATCTTTGTCCCATGTGCAGTTGCAAACAGTAGTCTGGCTTTTCCATGGCGGTTTTGGAGCAGTGGCTTCTTCCTTGCTGATAGTCTTAATAGTCTTTCAGATTATTTCGATATAGGACTCGTTTTACTGTGGATAGAGATACTTTTGTACCTGTTTCCTCCAGCATCTTCACAAGGTCCTTTGCTGTTGTTCTGGGATTGATTTGCACTTTTCGCACCAAAGTACGTTCATCTCTAGGAGACAGAACACGTCTCCTTCCTGAGCAGTATGACGGCTCCGTGGTCCCATGGTGTTTATACTTGAGTACTATTGTTTGTACAGATGAACGTGGTACCTTCAGGCGTTTGGAAATTACTCCCAAGGAAGAACCAGACTTGTGGAGGTCTACATTTTTTTCTGAGGTCTTGGCTGATTTCTTTTGATTTTCCCATGATGTCAAGCAAAGAGGCACTGAGTTTGAAGGTAGGCCTTGAAATACATCCACAGGTACACCTCCAATTGACTCAAATGATGTCAATTAGCCTATCAGAAGCTTCTAAAGCCATGACATAATTTTTTTGAATTTTTCAAGCTGTTTAAACGCACATTCAACTTAGTGTATGTAAACTTCTGACCCACTGGAATTGTGATACAGTGAATTATAAGTGAAATAATCTGTCTGTAAATAATTGTTGGAAAAATTACTTGTGTCATACACAAAGTAGATGTCCTAACCGACTTGCCAAAACTATAGTTTGTTAACAAGAAATTTGTGGAGTGGTTGAAAAATGAGTTTTAATGACTCCAACCTAAGTGTATGTCAACTTCCGACATCAACTGTAGGCTATGCACTTCATTAAATTGATCGATGTCATGCCTGCTCCCGCTCCCCCTTCCTGGCACTCGAGGGCGCCAGGCTGCCCATCATTTTACGCACGTCACCTTCTTAACGTGCATCAGCGCTTGATTGGACTCACCTGTACTCCTTCACGTTTTGATTGCCTTCCCTATATCTGTCTGTTCCTCTGTTTCATACCCGTGTCAGCATTAATGTTTTTTATGTCCAGAAGCTCTCCTGTCCTGCTTCATATATGTTTATTAATTAAATGTTCACTCCCTATACTTGCTTCTCGTCTCCAAGTGCCTGTCCTCACAGAATGCTGACACCACAATTTGAAGCATCAGGGAGTTTTTGCTTTTGTTTTTATTGGTAACGTCGGGTCCGGGAGCCACTGCCGATGGAGCCGGGGGGCCTCAGTTGGCTCGTCGGGCTTCCACGCCTTAGCTGGCTCGAGAGGTTTTCTTGCCTCGGTTGCCTCGGCAGGTTCCCATCCCACGTCATGCCTCAGCCGGCTCGTCAGGCTTTCACGCCTCAGCCGGATCATCAGCCTCCCATGCCTCAGTCGGCTCATTGGGCTTCTACGCCTCGCCCAGGTATCACACCTGCCCCCGCTCCCCCTCCCTGGCTCTCAAAGGGGACAGACTGCCCATCATTACGCACACCTGTCACCTTAATTACGCGCATTAGCGCTTCATTGGACTCACCTGTACTCCTTCCCATTTTGATTGCCTTCCTTATATCTGTCTGTTCCTCTGTTTCATCCCCGTGTCAGCATTAATGTCATTATGTTTTTCATGTCCAGACGCTCTTCTGTCCTATTTTATGTCTGTTTATTGATTAAATGTTCACTCCCTGTACTTGCTTCTCGTCTCCAAGCATCTGTCCTTATCATCAAATCAGTTATTGTTTTCATGCTCAAACCGTGAGCAATAGGCTACCTGTCAAACTCAGCCATTTCTCTCAAAACACAGGGATGTCGATTGGCACGGGGCTAGTACTATCAGAAGACTTGGAGTTTGCCAGAAAAACAGTAGGTTATTCTGATTAGTCAATGCCATATTTCAGTTTTCATTTAACCAATCTAAACAGTATGCTACTGTTCCCTTGACATGCCATAGGCCTATTTGAAGTCCCGTCTTGTGACTGTCAGATTTGTTTAGCGCCTCACAATCATGACACATAACATAGCGCTGGCAAGGCTTTCATCCTCTTTTACCACTTCACCAAATATTTTACAAACATTACTTTTCTGGCCCTCCCTTCTCATTATTTTCAACTCTCCTTTCCCAGCTTTTGTTTTATTGAATTAAACTTGGACAATGTCCGTTTTGCCTGCGATTGACGTTAAGTTTTTCTACCCGTTCTCAAAAGCATTATTTGGAGATTGTCTGTGTAGGCTATTTGATGCGTTTACAGCCCTGAAGTTTAAGCTTATGCACTAATACCAGATAGCCTAAAATAGTGAAAGAAAAGCCTCAATGAAGCCTATATAAATTGCACAACAATAACTTTTTTAAAGGCATTGCTTCTCTTTATTCAAACCTGAATGACCCTAAAACCGTCCACCCGGCGGATATGAGTCATCCCGTGCACCACTATTACACAGGTACCTTTTTAGTATAGTTAGTATTATTAGTATAGTTGTCCGTTTTTTTGTTAGTTTTCTAATGTGTCTCCGTATCTGCCACATGGGTGGTAGTACACTACCTTACCAAAATTATGTGGACACCTGCTCATCGAACATCTCATTCCAAAATCATGGGCATTAATATGGGGTTGGTCCTCCCTTTACTGCTATAGCAGCCTGCACTCTTCTGGGAAGGCTTTCCGCTAGATGTTGGAACATTGCTGCGGGGACTTTCGGTTTCCATTCAGCCACAAGAGCATTAGGGAGGTCGGCCACTGATGTTGGGCGACTAGGCATGGCTCACAGTCTGCGTTCCAATTCATCCCAAAGGTGTTTGATGGGGTTGAGGTCAGGGCTCTGTGCAGGCCAGTCAAACTCTTCCACACCGACCTTGACAAACAATTCTGTATGGACCTCACTTTGTGCACGGGGG
Source organism: Oncorhynchus clarkii lewisi (assembly GCF_045791955.1). Classification (NCBI taxonomy): domain Eukaryota; kingdom Metazoa; phylum Chordata; class Actinopteri; order Salmoniformes; family Salmonidae; genus Oncorhynchus; species Oncorhynchus clarkii. Next base: position 23,684,280 of record NC_092154.1, on the reverse strand, counting down.
CATTGTCATGCTGAAACAGGAAAGGGCCTTTCCCAAACTATTGTCACAAAGTTAGAAGCACAGAATCTTCGAGAATGTCATTGCTGTAATGTTAAGATTTCCCTTTACTGGAACTATGGGGCTTAGCCCAAACCGTGAAAAACAGCCCCAGACCATTATTCCTCCTCCACCAAACTTTACAGTTGGCACTATGATTTGGGCAGATGGTGTTCTCCAGGCATCCGCCAAACCCAGATTTGTCTGTCAGACTGCCAGATCGTGAAGTGTGATTCATCACTCCAAAGAACGTGTTTCCACTTCTCCAGAGTCCAATGGCGGCAAACTTTACACCACTCCAGCTGACACTTGGCATTGTGCATGGTTATCTTAAGCTGCTCGGCCATGGAAACCCATTTCATGAAGCTCCCGACCAATGGTTCTTGTGCTGACGTTGCTTCTGGGGGCAGTTTGGAACTCGGTAGTGAGTGTTGCAGACGATTTTTACATGTTAAATTCACTTGGTGGTCCCATTTTGTGAGCTTGTGTGAGCCGTTGTTGCTCCTAGACGTTTCCACTTCAATAATAGCACTTACAGTTGACGGGGGCAGCTCTACCAGTGCAGCAATTTGGCGAACTGACTTGTTGGAAAGGTGGCATCCTATGAGAGTGCCACATTGAAAGTCACTGAGCTCTTCAGTAAGGCCATTCTATTGCCAATGTTTGTCTATGGAGATTTCATGGCTGTGTGCTCGATTTTATACACCTGTCAGCCACGAGTGTGGCTGAAATATCCACTAATTTGAAGTGGTGTCCACAGACTTTTGTATATACAGGACATCTAACATCCTATATCTCTGTCCCCTCTCAGCCACATCTGTGAGAATGGAGATCAACGTCCAGTCTGTTGCAGAGGTCATCCCAGCCCAGACCAGTGTGACTCCACCACCATCCCCAGTCACAGCAGAGACCCCGGTCCCTCTACCCCAGGAGGGCCAGCACATGGACCCCATGGAGGAGTTTGGTCATCGGCTGGACGAAATTATCAACACCTACGGCTCCGCAGCCAGCCTGATAGAGAAACAGTGCATCATCCTGGAAACGGATAAGGTGGAAGAGGAGGCAAGCGGAGAGGAAGCTGATGAAGTCACAGCCGCCAAGAACGCCAGCACGGGCAAGGATGCAAAGAAGTTGCTGAAAGGGTTAGGTAGGTGGATTTAGGGAGGTCAATGTTTTGTTTTCTTCATGCATTACTTGGATTGTGCAGTTTTGTTTTTAAAGACAACATTAACACTTTGATATATTTAGAAAACATAGTCAAGTCCCACAACCTTACATTCAGCAGCAGAATGGTTTTGTATTTCAACACAGCTATGCTATAATCTGTTGTTGTCCGACAACAGTATCTGTGAGCGCAAAGACGGGGCAGTGTGCTAATGAGATAGACAAGAGGAGGTATTCTAGTTACCACTCAACAAGCATTCAATTGACAGAACATGTGTTAAAAGAAATTATTGGATACATAATGATGTATATCGCGCTTAAGAATAGTTTTCATTGACTTCAAATATATACTGAACAAAAATATGAACGCAACATGCGACAATTTCAAAGATTTTACTGTTACAGTTCATTTAAGCACATCAATCAATGAAAATAAATTAATTAGGCCCTAATCTATGGATTTCACATTACTGGAAATACAGATATGCATCTGTTGATTACAGATACCTTAAACAAATGGGCCTCACAATGGGCCTCAGGATCTCGTTGCGGCATCTTTGTGCATTTAAATTGGTGGACATTCCTGCAGTCAGCATGCCTATTGCACGCTCCCTCAAATCTTGAGACATCTGTGACGTGTTGTGTGACAAAACTGACAATTTTAGAGTGGCCCTCTACTGTCCCCGGCACAAGGTGCACCTGTGTTATGATCATGCAGTTTAATCAGCTTCTTGATATGCCACACCTGTCCAGTGGATGGATTATCTTGGCAAAGGGGAAATGCTCACTAACAGGGATGTAAACAAATGTGTGCACAACATTTGAAAGAAATAAGCTTTTGTATGGAACATTTATGAGATATTTAATTTCTGTCCTGAAACATGGGACCAACACACTTTACATGTGTTTATATTTTTGTTCACTGTAAATGGGCTGGCAGGTAGCCTAGCAGTTAGAGTGTTGGGCCAGTAACTGAAAGGTTGCTCGTTTGAATCCCTGAGCTGACAAGGTGAAAAATTTGTCAATGTGCACTTAAGCAAGGCACTTAACCTTAATTGCTCAGGAGTCACTGTTAATAATGGAAGACCATGGCCATGACCCTACTCTCAGGGGGAGTTGGGATATGCAAAAAAATAAATCAAATTCACACATGCGTATAATACACACTTGTAAATGTTTGAAATAGAACAAATATAAGCATCCACCAAATTATTATTATATAGTCAGAGGATGCATTCCTTCATCTTCTTTTGAATCTAAGACTTACTGTATAAGTGGGCAAGATCATTTAAAATCATGACTGCTTATCCACAAAGGAACAAGCAGACATGTTAAGTGTCATGTTATTGTATCTCAACATCCATCCAGGTTGTGCCATGTTCAGACTGTGTTTTGAGGACAGGTTACACAAGTTATGGGGAGTGGCCTGCTTCAGAGCAACACAAAGTGTATTTTCTAACCAAAAGCAGATGTTGGAGATAGTTTCTTTGCCTCAACATGAAACCAGGCCAGCAACAGAGGGTAATACAAATCTTGGTTACGCATTTTCAACCATTTGATTTTATTTGCTTTTCCAAAGCCATAGGTGTCAAGATGCAAGAGCTTTCATGCAGGGGAAATTGCTTCAGAAAAGTATTTATTTTGAAACCATTTATAGAATGATCCCTGTTGGCCTTTTTTCATCTTTCTTTTTCTAGTGCCTGTCCAAATGGAAACAAACACTACATGATTTCTCTCTATCCACACAGGAAAGGAGGGCACGCTTCTAATGCAAAGTTTGAACAAGCTGTGCACGCCAGAAGAGAAACTGGATGCTCTACTCAAGAAGTATGCCGAACTGGTGAGTGTTCTCTTCTCCCCTCTATCAGCACACCAGAGAGTAGAGTCTTTCAGCACAGCAGGAACCAGCAGCAATAAAACAGACCAGGGAAAGTTAAAAGGAAACAAATAAAAGCACACATGAATCAACAGGGAAAACAGAGAGTGCCTAGTGAGATCTTGAAAGTGGTTCAGTCTCGTACCGTGATGACCTAAATATTCTGCGCCTCTGGCTGCAAAGGCGAATATGAACGCAAAGGCCATATTCCATAATAAGACAGCTAGCTACAACATGGCTCTGTAATTACTCAACAAGGCAACATCAGGAACACTAGGCATTATGAATAATATTACCAAAGACATCGCCTACCAGTCTGCTTCATGTGTAGTAATTGGACAGTTCCTACATATACAGTGCATAGTATCACCAGGAAAAAGAAAGAGACAAACCTAAAGAGATGTCGAGATGAAACAAATATATACCCATCCACCCACCCAGCCATACCAAATCCTCTTAGGACATGTTTTTATTATTTTAGTCACCCAGTCGGTTGTTAGCCAAAAGCAGCTTAGACAGCCCAAGTCTGAACAGAGGGCAGAGGCTGAAAGGCAGTGCAATGTATATGTCACATCTGTCTGCATGGTCCACAGCTGGAGGAGCGTCGAGGGGAGCAGAAGCAGCTTCAGTTCCTTCAGAAGAAGCAGGGCCACATGGGGAAGGAGAGGGACCAGCTCCAGTACGAGCACAGCAGAGCCATCCTGGCCCACAGCAAACTGGAGGGCCTCTGCAGGGAACTCCAGAGGCACAACAAGACCCTCAAGGTGGGTGATAACTGTTCGGCTCCATCACTACACTAATCTACTCGACATTATGGGTTCAAGACCCTGAAGGTGGGTTGATGTTCACTGCTCAGCTCTAAAATAACTCAAGAAATCTGTCATTAATTTTGACGTTTTCACAGAGGAGATCTTAGTCGTGCAATTTTACATATCTAACTAAGATGTTTGGTGCAGTATTCCTCAGGTGAACAAAATGTGCATGAAAATGAGTTGTCTATCATTGAATGACAACAAACACTTAATTGACGAATCCCTACTGTTGACCAATGACAGATGAAATGGCGTAGACTTTGGCTCCAAACTTCAGCTTGCCTTGAGAACATTGTTTGTGTGTATGAACAGCCGAAAACCCTTACCAAAGACCAAAATTAACAAAAATGCTACAAAATGTCTTAATATACAGTACCAGTCAAAGGTTTGGACAGACCTACTCATTCTTTATTTTTACTATTTTCTACATTGTAGAATAATAGTGAAGACATCAACACTATGAAATAACATATGTAGAATCATGTAGTAAGCAATAAAGTGTTATAAACAAATCAAAATATATTTTATATTTGAGATTCTTCAAAGTAGAACGTTCTACTTAACCCCAGTGTCATGGCTAAATTCCCAATCTGGCCTTCATATCATCATGGCCACCGAATCATCCCCAGCTTACAATTAGCTCTTTCATCCCCCCTACTTTCCCCTGTAACTATTCCCCAGGTCGTTGCTGTAAATGAGAATGTGTTCTCAGTCAACTTACCTGGTAAAATAAGGGTAAAATAAAATAAATAAATAAAGCAACCCTTTGCCTTGATGACTGCTTTGCACACTCTTGATATTCTCAACCAGCTTCACATGGAATGCTTTTCCAACAGTCTTGAAGGAGTTCTCATATATGCTGAGCACTTATTGACTGTTTATCCTTCACTCTGCGGTCCAACTCATCCCAAACTTTCTGAAATTGAGTTGAGGTTGGGTGATTGTGGAGGCCAGGTCATCTGATGTAGCACTCCATCACTCTCCTTACAGGTCAAATAGCCCTTACACAGCCTGGAGGTGTGTTGGGTCATTGTCCTGTTGAAAGACAAATGATAGTCCCACTAAGCGCAAACTAGATGGGATGGCGTATTGCTGCAGAATGCTGTGGTAGCCATGCTGGTTAAATGTGCCTTGAAATCTAAATAAATCACAGACAGTGTGACCAGCAAAGCACCCCCACACCATCACACCTCCTCCTTCATGCTTCACGGTGGGAACCACACATGCAGAGATCATCCATTCACCTACTCTGCGTCTCACAAAGACATAGCAGTTGGAACCAAAAAACTCAAATTTGGACTCTTCAGACAAAAGGACAGATTTCCACCGGTTTAATGTCCATTGCTTGTGTTTCTTGGCCCAAGCAAGTCTCTTCTTATTATTGGTGTCCTTTAGTAGTGTTTTCTTTGCAGCAATTCGACCACGAAGGCCGGATTCAAGTAGTCTCCTCTGAGCAGTTGATGTTGAGATGTGTCTGTTACTTGAACTATGTGAAGCATTTATTTTGGCTGCAATCTGAGGCCCAGTTAACTCTAATGAACTTATCCTCTGCAGCAGAGGTAACTCTGGGTCTTCTGTTCCTGTGTCGGTCCTCATGAGAGCCAGTCTCATCATAGCGCTTGATGGTTTTTGCGACGGCACTTGAAGAAATGCTAACATTTGACATTTTCCAGGATTGACTGACCTTCATGTCTTAAAGTAATGATGGACTGTCGTTTCTCTGTCATTATGTTCTTGCCATAATATGGACTTGGTCTTTTTCCAAATATGGCTATCTTCTGTATACCACCCCTACCTTGTCACAACACAACTGATTAAATTAACTTTTAACAAGGCACACCTGTTAATTGAAATGCATTCCAGGTGATGACCTCATAAAGCTGTTTGAGAGAATGCCACGAGTGTGCAAAGCTGTCATTTAAAAAAAATATATATATATTTCACCTTTATTTAACCAGGTAGGCCAGTTGAGAACAAGTTCTCATTTACAACTGCGACCTGGCCAAGATTAAGCAAAGCAGTGCGACACAAACAACACAGAGTTACACATGGAATAAACAAACGTACAGTCAAAAACACAATAGAAAGGTCTATATACAGTGTGTGCAAATTAAGTAAGATTAGGGAGGTAAGGCAATAAATAGGCCGTAGTGGCAAAATAATTACAATTTATCTATTAAACACTGGAGTGATAGATGAGCAGAAAATGAATGTGCAAGTAGAGATACTGGGGTGCAAAGGAGCAAAACAAATAAATAACAATATGGGGATGAGGTAGTTGGGTGGGCTAATTACAGATGGGCTATGTACAGGTGCAATGATCTGTAAGCTGCTCTGACAGCTGATGCTTAAAGTTAGTGAGGGAGATATGAGTCTCCAGCTTCAGTGATTTTTGCAATTCGTTCCAGTCATTGGCAGCAGACAACTGGAAGGAAAGGTGGCCAGTAGGCTTTGGGGATGACCAGTGAACTATACCTGCTGGAGCGTGTGCTACGGGTGGGTGCTGCTATGGTGACCAGTGAGCTGAAATAAGGCGGGGCTTTACCAATAAAAGACTTATAGATGACCTGGAGCCAGTTGGTTTGGCGACGAATATGAAGCGAGGGCCAGACAACAAGAGCATACAGGTCGCAGTGGTGGGTAGTATATGGGGCTTTGGTGACAAAATGGATGGCACTGTGAAAGACTACATCCAATTTGCTGAGTAGAATGTTGGAGGCTATTTTGTAAATGACATTGCCGAAGTCAAGGATCGGTAAGATAGTCAGTTTTATGAGGGTATGTTTGGCAGCATGTGTGAAGGATGCTTTGTTGCGAAATAGGAAGCCGATTCTAATTTTGGATTGGAGAGTTTTAATGTGAGCCTGGAAGGAGAGTTTACAGTCTAACCAGACACCTGGGTATTTGTAGTTGTCCACATATTCTAAGTCAGAACCGTCCAGAGTAGTGATAATAGACGGGCGGGCAGGTGCGTGCAACGATCAGTTGAAGAGCATGCATTTAGTTTTACTTGCATTTAAGAGCAGTTGGAGGCCACGGAAGGAGAGTTGTATGGCATTGAAGCTCAACTGGAGGATTGTTAACACGAAGGGCCAAAGAAGGGCCAATGTAGGTCATCAAGGCAAAGGGTGGCTACTTTGAAGAATCTCAAATATATTTTGATTTGTTTAACACTTTTTGGTAACAACATGATTTCATATATGTTATTTCATAGTTTTGATGTCTTCACTATTAATCTACAATGTAGAAAATAGTAAAATATAAAGAAAAAACATTGAATGAGTAGGTATGTCCAAACTTTTGACTGGTACTGTATGTACAAACTGTTCCTGTATTGGAGTCAACCTTTAGTTGACTCCAATACACAGCAGGGGAGCAGAGCAACAATCTACCAGCCTCTTACTGTATGTTTAATCAACTGATCTATTGATGTCTCACTGTTGGTAGCTGTGAGTATTGAAACTCAAATAGACTTGATGAGTGAAATAGGACATCAAATGCAGGAGAGAGAAAATGTTACTGTCCACTGCACATTTGATTTTGTTTCTTAAACTACTGGTATTTTCATTCTAAAAGTTAGATGGCTAAAGGGGCCACTTCCAAAAGGCCTTGACTCTCTTCCCTGAGTCAGAGTGCTCTCAATGTGAGAGGGTCATAGCTCAATTAGCCCTTACATGCTTGAGTGTCCTGTTACATCTATAAATAATAGATTGACACATGTTTTGTCATCCCATTATAAGCAGTTTGTCTGTAAGGTTTCAAAGAAAGTCCATGACCAATAGCACTACCTAATTTGGCCACATGCTTAAGCAAAGGTCACAGGTTTAGTATAATCAAAGATTTATATTGTGTTGCCACTGCTGTTAGTTCTCTTAATGTGAAACCTCTTCAGCTAAATCTCCGGTTTTGATTACGTTTATCCCTTAATTCACCATCACTGAACCCAGCTTCACGTATTCTTTGATTCACAGCCAACAATTATGTACACAGTATGATTAAATTGGCATTTGATTTGTTTATGAATCATTTATAAATCACCCTATTGGTCATTAATGGCATAATGCTCAATGATCTGTAAACAAATTGACCTTTTTCACTGGATCAGTATCCTGTCTATTGTGTACCACTTACACAACCTCTGGGACGTATTTCATCTCCTGTTCTTCTCCCCTGGGGAGGTAATTGGACACCCCGTCTCTCTACACTTGGAGGACCTCTGTTGTCTCTCACTGCCACACTGCGCCGTGTGTGTGTATTAGTGTGTGTGTGATTCACACTCAGGCCTTGGGAGGAGACCCCTCAGACACAGGGCACCGGTGTCGTGGCTCTCTGACAAGAGGGATGGTCTCATTGGTCTATTGTGGCATCTGCCCTTCGACTATAAATCAAAGGCAAGAGAAAAAGGCTCAGAGGCACAAGCAGAGGATGGGCGCGGCCCTCCCCTGATGGGCTAGATCTCTAAAGCCTTGACACATCCATCTCTTTCCTTCTAACATCTTCACATTTCAATGTCTAAAGGAAATCAGGTTGGAAGCAGAGTTAGGGTTATCATTTGACTATTGGGTATAACCGATTGATATGCAGCAATCATTATGCAAAAATGAACATTGTTAGTACATGCAAAGTGAATCAAAATGTGCCGATTTGAATGGGAATGTGACAGCTGTTCAAAGTGGAACATCATGTATTGTCATCTGGTAGCAGAGTCTGAGGAGGAGTGGCGTTAATGTGCTTTGCTACTTCAGTGGTAGGAGCTCTGTCTTTGAGCACTTAGCTGCAGGTTGAATTGAGTTACATTTCCCATGTGGGAGCTTACGCCTGTGTCATTTGTAAAATAAACAGCCATGTCTTAATATAGAAACTCTGGCAATGCTTGGCTTGCTTCTCAGTAAGCTAAGTCTGGAAACTGGCATTTCACAAACCTGACCCCAGCAACTTTATGAGAGGGTTGTGTTGGAGGTTGACTAAAGTCTGAATGTCTCTCTCTCTCTCTCCCTCTCCCCCTCCCTCTCCCTCAGGAGGAGACCCTTGCGCGTTGTCGTGAGGATGAGGAGAAGCGCAGAGAGATCACCACTCACTTCCAGAGCACGCTGACAGACATCCAGGCTCAGATCGAGCAGCACAGTAACCGCAACAACAAGCTGTGTTCGGAGAACACCAACCTGGCAGACAAACTCAAACACATCATCAGCCAGTATGAGCAGAGAGAGGAGGTACACGACAGGAACACTTAACCTCACTGTTACATGTCTGTAAATCTGTACACCCTCATCCCCGGCCTACTAACCCCATGCATGCAGGCTCCAGTCAGAGAGTCATTTGATAACCAAAGACGTTATTGATGATGATTCATCTACAGGAAATGAACACTTGTATGTAATGTTGAGTGAGATAGCTGTGACAAATAAGTTGAGTCAGATAAAGACACTCAGAGACACTTAGAGGCATGGCTGGCCGCAGGAAGATGTTTAGAGGTGGGGGTGCTGGGGGGCACCCTTACTTCCCGCTGCTATGCTTAAATCTATTATTGCTTCCTACTCACATCAATACTTAGAGATATAGCCGGCAAGGGCTCCTTATTTGTGCTGTATACATGACAAATTCATATACCCTTTTTAAGGTTGAATCTCACTAATTGAGTGACACTATAGCATGTCATATACAGCATAATCACAAAAAAACACACTTAATATGAGGGCACGCACTTAATATGTTGTGAAATTTGTTACGAATGTTTTGTAATGTAATGTTTTTCAAATGTATAGTAACATTCAAAAGTTTGGACACACCTACTCATTCAAGGGTTTTTCTTTATTTTTACTATTTTCTACATTGTAGAATAATAGTGAAGACATCAAAACTATGAAATAACATATATGGAATCATGTAGTAACCAAACAAATCAAAATATATTTTATATTTGAGATTCTTCAAAGTAGTGACCTTTTACTTAGTAGCAATGCAAATATCATGGTACAGCTGCATAGACACTCAATCATCATGTTACTTCTTAATAGTACGATTATAAACATATATTATGATGAATAGAATTTAAACTTGTGTCTCATTAAATAAGTGTAGCTAGTTATAATTGTAAAGGCTCAGCAGATAATAAGAAAAGACGATCAGTATTTACCTGGCTAAAAGAGAAGGAATATAATATATATTGTTTATAGGAAACAGTTTTAGATGGAGTTGTGTGGAAAAAGGACTGGGGGGGGGCAAATATACTTCTCCCATGGGGAAAGAAACTCAAAAGGGGTGATGATAATAATTAGCCATTATTTTGATCCAAATGTGCACATTGTCCAAACAGATCCTCAAGGTAGATGGATGATGTTAAATTTGTTATTGGGCCATACACAGATATGGCTCATTAACCTATAAGGTCCATATAATGATGATCCACACTTCTTGAAAATGTACACACTAAAGTTTGGGGTCACTTAGAAATGTCCTTGTTTTTGAAACTAAAGCATTTTTTTTGCCCATTAAAATAACATCAAATAGTTCAGAAAATACAGTGTAGACATTGTAAATGACTATTGTAGCTTAAAAGGCAGATTTTTTATTAAAAATCTACATATGCCCATTATCAGCAAAGGTCACCGTATTCCAATGGCATGTTTAATTTAACCTTTATTTTACTAGGCAAGTCAGTTAAGAACAAATTCTTATTTTCAATGATGGCCTAGGAACAGTGGGTCAACTGTCTTGTTCAGGGGAAGAACGACAGATTTGTACAGGGGTTTGATCTTGCAACCTTTTGGTTACTAGTCCAACGCTCTAACCACTAGGCTACCTTGCCGTCCCACGTTGTGTTAGCTAATGCAAGTTTATCATTTTAAAAGGCTAATTGATCATTAGAAAATCATTTTGCAATTCTGTTAGCACGGCTGAAAACTGTCGTCCTGATTAAAGAAGCAATAAAACTGGCCTTCTTTAGACTAGTTGAGTATCTGGAGCATCAGCATTTGTGGGTTCGATTACAGGTTCAAAATGGCAAGAAACAAATAACTTTCTTCTGAAATCCGTCAGTCGCTGGGCAATACGGACTTTCAGCTCCCTCCAAAGATTTTCTATTGGGTTCAGGTCTGGAGACTGGCTAGGCCACTCCAGGACCTTGAGATGCTTCTTACGGAGCCACTCCTTAGTTACCCTGGCTGTGTGTTTCGGGTTGTTGTCATGCTGGAAGACCCAGCCACGACCCATCTTCAATGCTCTTACTGAAGGAAGGAGGTTGTTGGCCAAGATCTCGCGATACATGGCCCCATCCATCCTCCCTTCAATACGGTGCAGTCGACCTGTCCCCTTTGCAGAAAAGCATCCCCAAAGAATGATGTTTCCACCTCCATGTTTCACGGTTGGGATGGTGTTCTTGGGGTTGTACTCATCCTTCTTCTTCCTCCAAACACGGCAAGTGGAGTTTAGACCAAAAAGCTCAATTTTTGTCACATCAGACCACATGACCTTCTCCCATTCCTCCTCTGGATCATCCAGATGGTAATTGGCAAACTTCAGACGGGCCTGGACATGCGCTGGCTTGAGCAGGGGGACCTTGCGTGCGCTGCAGGATTTTAATCCATGACGGTGTAGTGTGTTACTAATGGTTTTCTTTGAGACTGTGGTCCCAGCTCTTTTCAGATCATTGACCAGGTCATGCCGTGTAGTTCTGGGCTGATCCCTCACTTTCCTCATGATGCCCCATGAGGTGAGATCTTGCATGGAGCCCCAGACCAAGGGTGATTGACCGTCATCTTGAACTTCTTCCATTCTAATAATTACGCCAACAGTTGTTGTCTTCTCACCAAGCTGCTTGCCTATTGTCCTGTAGCCCATCCCAGCCTTGTGCAGGTCTACAATTTTATCCCTGATGTCCTTACACAGCTCCCTGGTCTTGGCCATTGTGGAGAGGTTGGAGTCTGTTTGATTGAGTGTGTGGACAGGTTTCTTTTATACAGGTAACGAGTTCAAACAGGTGCAGTTAATACAGGTAATGAGTGGAGAGCAGGAGTGTTTCTTAAAGAAAAACTAAGCTCTCTGTGAGAGCCGGAATTCTTACTGGTTGGTAGGTGATCAAATACTTATGTCATGCAATAAAATGCAAATTAATTACTTAACAATCATACAATGTGATTTTCTGGATTTTTGTTTTAGATTCCGTCTCTCACAGTTGAAGTGTACCTATGATAAAAATTACAGATCTATGCATGCTTTGTAAGTAGGAAAATATGCTAAATCGGCAGTGTATCAAATACTTGTTCGCCCCACTGTATATGTCACTCCCTTTGGTTTCATTCCCAGTCGTTATTGTTGTTGTTGTTTCTGTTCCTGTTTCATGTTGGTGCGCTGTTTGTGTTTCTTGTTTTGTTCATTTATGAATTAAATGGTTTCACTCCTTGAACTTGCATCCCGACTCTCAGCGCACTCGTTACACACCACATGTTTCAAGAATGGCCATTATCCCTTTATTCAGATTACAACCGCTCACTTTCGGTTATTTGAAAACATCTCCAAAATATCGTTATTTTTTAAACAAGCCATAGAAAGTTGGTTGCAATTTCAGTTTAATCCACCTGAAAAGGCAGAACAAATAATACAACAAATATTGTGGTTAAACTCAAATATACTAATTGATAAAACACCTTTATTTTGTTATTTTATTTTGTTACTGTCGATGTGTAGCTCGTTTTTGGTCACAGGTCCAGGAACGGCTGAAGAATTGCAATACTTACCTAGCGCTAACGCTGCAGATAGCAGTACTTGGTGATTTGAAAAGTCATAGTCAATCGATCAATAATATAATAATTATTTTAAAAAAATGTTTATCTTTAATTTACAATCTTCAGAAACTATGAGAATAGAAAGGTTCAGTAATTTGTGAAGCATCACAGCACAATTGAAAAATATATGGCAAATAGAAATCGCACTGGGTGGACCTCAGAAATAGAGGAAGGCCAGGACTAAAAACAAACAAAATAGAACTATTGTAAAATAGATTGTGTCTATAAAATGTGTTTAGTATGTATATGCTGGAAGTAGAAGCCTAAGTGTTATTGTTTATTAGTTTACTTCAATTTGGGGAGCGGTGGTTGGGTTTACGGGGAATAGAAAAGGAAGGTATACTCCAAAAAATGTGTATATATGTGCATATGTATGTGTATATGTATGAATGTTTATATATATATATATGTGGGTATGTGCATGTACAGTTGAAGTCGGAAGTTGACATACACTTAGGTTGGAGTCATTAAAACTTGTTTTTCAACTCCTCCACAAATTTCTTGTTAACAAACTATAGTTTTGGAAAGACAGCTGGGACATCTACTTTGGGCATGACACAAGTAATTTTATCAACAATTGTTTACAGACAGATTATTTCACTTATAATTCACTGTATCACAATTCCAGTGGGTCAGAATTTTACATACACTAAGTTGACTGTGCCTTTAAACAGCTTGGAAAATTCCAGAAAATAACGTCATGGCTTTAGAAGCTTCTGATAGGCTAATTGACATCATTTGAGTGAATTGGAGGTGTACCTGTGGATGTTTTTCAAGGCCTACCTTCAAACTCAGTGCCTCTTTGCTTGACATAATGGGAAAATCAAAAGAAATCAGCCAAGACCTCAGAAAAAACTGTAGACCTTCACAAGTCTGGTTCATCCTTGGGAGTAATTTCCAAAAGCCTGAAGTTACCACGTTCATCTGTACAAACAATAATACGCAAGTATTAACACCATCAGACAGCCGTCATACCGCTCAGAAAGGAGACGCGATCTGTCTCCTAGAGAGGAATGTACTTTGGTGCGAAAAGTGCAAATCAACAGCAAAGGACCTTGTGAAGATGCTGGAGGAAATAGATACAAAAGTATCTCTATCCACAGTAAAACGAGTCCTGGATCGACATGGGGCGGCAGGGTAGCCTAGTGGTTAGAGCGTTGGACTAGTAACCGTAAGGTTGCAAGTTCAAACCCCCGAGCTGACAAGGTCGTTCTGCCCCTGAACAGGCAGTTAACCCACTGTTCCTAGGCCGTCATTGAAAATAAGAATTTGTTCTTAACTGACTTGCCTAGTTAAATAAAGGTAAAATTTTAAAAAATATACCTGAAAGGCTGCTCATCAAGAAAGAAGCCACTGCTCAAAAACCGCAATTAAAAAAGCCAGACTACAGTTTGCAACTGCACATGGGGACAATGATCAAACTTTTTGGAGAAATGGTAAGTAGGAGTGGTATACAGAAGATTTGGCAAATTTTGGTAAAAGACCAAGTCCATATTATGGCAAATAGTCCATCATTACTTTAAGACATGAAGTCATCATGAACTTTGAAAGTTTCTTCAAGTGCAGTCGCAAAAACCATCAAGCGCAGTGATGAAACTGACTCTCATGAGGATCGACACAGGAAAGGAAGATGCAGATGATAGGTTCATTCGATTTACCAGTCTCAGAAATGGCAGCCCAAATAAATGCTTCACAGAGTTCAAGTAACAGACACATCAATATCAACTGTTCAGAGGAGACTGTGTGAATCAGGCCTTCATGATCGAATTGCTGCAAAGAAAACACTACTAAAGGACACCAATAAGAAGAAGAGACTTGCTTGGGCCAAGAAACACAAGCAATGGACATTAGACCAGTGGAAATCTGTCTTTTGGTCTGAAGAGTCAGAATTTGAGATTTTTGGTTCCAACCACCATGTCTTTGTGAGACGCAGAGTGGGTGAACAGATGATCTCCGCATGTGTGGTTCCCACCGTGAAGCAAGAAGGAGGAGGTGTGAAGGTGTGGGGGTGCTTTGCTGGTCATACTGTCGGTGATTTTATCAGACCTCAGGATAAGACCCAGATGCAGACAGTTCAGAGTAACAGAAGTTTATTACAAAAAAGGGGGCAGGCAAACGACAGGTCAATGGCAGGCAGAGGTCAGTAATCCAGGGCAGTGTCACAAGGTACAGAACAGCAGGCAGGCTCAGGGTCAGGACAGGCATAATGGTAAAAACCGGGAAAACGAGAAAACTGGGGTACGGGAAAAACGCTGATACGCTTGACGAGACAAGACGAACTGGCAACAGACAAACAGAGAGCACAGGTATGAATATACAGGGGATAATGGAGCAGATGGGCGACACCTGGAGGGGTTGGAGACAACCACAAAGACAGGTGAAACATATCAAGGTGTGTCAGATTTATTTAGAATTCAAGGCACACTTAATCAGCATAGCTACCACAGCATTCTGCAGCGATTCGCCATCCCATCTGGTTTGCTCTTAGTGGGACTATTTGTTTTTCAACAGGACAATGACCCAAAACACACCTCCAGGCTGTGCAAAGGCTATTTAACCAAGAAAGAGAGTTGTGCAGTGCTGCATCAGATGACCTGGCCTCCTCAATCACCCGACCTCAACCCAAATTAGATGGTTTGGGTTGAGTTGGACTGCAGAGTGAAGGAAAAGCAGCCAACAAGTGCTCAGGATATGTGGGAACTCCTTCAAAAGCATTCCTCATGAAGCTGGTTGAGTGAATGCCAAGAGTGTGAAAAGCTGTCATCAAGGCAAAGGGTGGCTACTTTGAAGAATCCAAAATATATTTTGATTTGATTAACACCTTTTTGGTTACTACATGATTAATTTGTGTTATTTCATGATGTCTTCAATATTATTCTACAATGTAGCAAATAGTACAAAAAAAGAAAAACCCTTGAATGAGTAGGTGTGTCCAAACTTTTGATTGGTACTGTATAACTGCCTTATTTTGGACCTTAGGAAGAGTAGCTGCTGCCTTGGCAGGATCCATAACAAATACAATATAACACATCAGAAAGGAAAGGACAAGCCTGAAGTGACATACAAAAGCCAGGATCTGCCATGCAGTTGGTTGCCACTGAGGCTGCTGCTGCTTTTGCTGCTCACATACACAGCTGGGAATGGTGTGTAAAAAAACATCATGATTTAAATGTCCTATTTATTTTTTGTTGTTTTTTTACTGGTGGAGTTTCTAGTAATTTGTCTCAAGTGCCATCTGCTGGTTGTAGTCAGCATAAACACTTAAGAGGCAGCGTGCCAGAAAGAGATGTGATTATTTGACATCCAAATAACATCTAATGTGTCCTATTAAAATAAGTGATTAGAACCACACATTGCAATAATGAACAAGCCATTCTGACATCAGCAGTTGCATAAAATGGACACAAGTTGACATTTGATAGTTGGCTAAATGCTGAGATGGATTCATTTCCAGATGGACATTAAATGTTCTCCTTTTGGCAGAGAAATTGTGGATTATTCCACACTGTTTACACATATGGCTATTTGCCATAGTAAAGAAAATACACTGAACAACAATATAAACGCAACATGTAAAGTGTTGGTCCCATGTTTCATGAGCTGAAAAAATGTATTCCATAAATGCTCCATACACACAAAAAGCTTATTTCTTATTTATGTCCCTGTTAATGAGCATTTATCCTTAGACAAAATAATCCATCCACCTGACAGGTATGGCATATCAAGAAGCTGATTAAAACAGCATGATCATTACACAGGTGCACCTTGTGCTAGGGACAATAAAAGGCCACTTTAAAATGTGCAGTTTTGTCACAACACAATGCCACAGCGCTGGTTTCAAGTTTTGAGGGAATGTGCAATTGGCATGCTGACTGCAAGAATGTCCACCAGCGCTGTTGCCAGAGAATTTAATGTTAATTTCTCTACCCTGCCTCCCGGGTGGCGCAGTGGTCTAAGGCACTGCATCACAGTGCTAGCTGTGCCACCAGAGATTCTGGGTTTGAGCCCAGGCTCTGTTGCAGCTGGCCGCGACCGGGAGGCCCATGGGGCAGTGCACAATTGGCCCAGCTACGTCTGGGTTAGGGAGGGTTTGGTCGGCAGGAATATCCTTGTCTCATTGCGCACTAGCGACTCCTGTGTTGGGCTGGGCACAGTGCACACTGACCAGGTCGCCAGGTGTACGGTGTTTCCTCTGACACATTGGTGCGGCTGGCTACCGGGTTGGATGTGCATTGTGTCAAGAAGCAGTGCGGCTAGGTTGGGTCGTGTTTTTGAGGATGTATGGCTCTCGACCTTCGCCTCTCCCGAGTCTGTACAGGAGTTGCAGCGATGAGACAAGACTGTAACTGCCAATTGGATACCATGAAATTGGGGGGGGGGGGGGAATATAAAAAATCTCTACCCTAAGCTGCCTCCAATGTTGTTTTAGAAAATTTGGAAGTACGTCCATCCGGCCTCACAACTGCAGACCACATACCAGCCCAGGACCTCCACATCCGGCTTCTTCACCTGTGGGATTGTCTGAGGGGGTTGTGGAGGGGAGCTGAGGAGTATTTATGTCTGTAATAAAACCCTTTTGTGGGGAAAAACTAATTCTGATTGGCTGGCCCTGGCTACCCAATGGGTGGGCCTGAATGCCAAGTGGTCCCCCATGGCTGCACCCCCGCATACTCATGTGAAGTCCATAGATTAGGGCCTAATTTATTTATTTCAATTGACTGATTTCCTTATATGAACTGTAACTCAGTCACATTATTGAAATTGTTATATTTTTGTGCAGTATAGATTAGTCTCATGAGTAAAAATAAATAATATCTATAGAAACAATTGTTTATCCTAATTGAACTAATCTGGGGTCAGTTTTCTTATCAGAATTTGTGCCCTGATAATAATAATCCCTTTATGAGAGGGTTGTATGAAAAAGTATGAAAATATATGCACTCACTACTGTAAGTCGCTCTGGATAAGAGTGTCTGCTAAAATCACAAATGTAAATGTAATCCTGAAAAAGACCATACTTAAAAAATATATATAATAAGGCTTTTGCATTTGTCCTCCTGTTAATTGTGAAACTGTAATTCAAGTCCCAGGTTTTATGAGTTCTCCACCCACTATTTTGTCTGTTTTCTCAGGCATCATAAAACGTGTCTGAACTTTCCAATGAAATACTGTGCGCAAACAACAATGGCCTTAATTACTTTTCAAGGCACATGTTAATGACAATTTCTCATAGACAGACAGGATGGCAGTGGTGGTTTTAGAGAAATGTATCCTAATGGATGGATTCATAACCTGTACAGAATGTCTTAGAAGCCCTTCTTAAAACTAAGTGTCTAATCTAGTGTGTCATCTCACCTTGTCTATCACTCAGAGCTTGGAGAAGATCTTCAAGCACCACGACCTGCAGCAGAAGCTGTCTGATACCAAACTGGAGCAAGCTAATGCACAGCTGCAGGAGGCCGAGGAGAAGCACAAGAGAGAAAAGGAATATGTGAGTCACTGTACTTACATTTTTTGTCATTCAGCAGACGCTGTTATCCAGAGCAAGTGCATCCATTTTCAGATGGGTCCCCCATGGGAATCAAACCCACAATGCTGGCGTTTCAAGTGCAATGTGTTACCAACTGAGCCACATAGGAGCACAATTTTTACTGACCTTACCCACAAAGTACTGTAAAGCAATGTAAATATAGTTGAGTAACTTTTGTCTAATAGACAGTATTAAGTTTAAAACCAATCATGTTTGTTGTGCATTTGATGCTCACAGAAATGAGTATTGTAACCATCCACTGTCTCTGTTGTTAGCTACTTAGGGAGGCAATTGACAAAACAAAGAAATGCTACACATTGAAGGAGCAAGAGTTGCAGTTGAAGAAAAAGGTAAATGTGTGCTTTACGTGTGTTTTGTTTTTAACCAGTTACTGGTACATGCAGCTGAGTGGAAACTACAAGCTAAACTTCTGAGAGAGCAAGAGACTGTCATGCAGGCTCAGGTGAATATATCCAATGTGGTGCCAAACACCCTTATTCACTACATTTATTTCAGGGCTAAGTATGAAAGGCAAGTCCAATCCTACCATTAAGGTCCTCTGGATTGCTCCATGTGTGTTAAAGACAACTAATATTTCAGTATATACTGTATTAAGTTAATTTGGATCTATAGTAATGTTTTTCAATATCCTCACCTGGCAAAAGTGACCATCAAAAATTAGATTCTCCTCTCATAACTAGGCTATATGGCTTGATGTACTTGGTACTTGATATGAAAGGAAAATTTGTCAGCTGTACTGTACAGAGCAGCCATAATTCCCATGATAGCAGCAGGCAAGAGAAACTCCCTCTTCCTGAACCAACAGGATGACACAGCAGCATGGGAATATTAAAAAATGTGATGCAATGCCACACAGTACCACATACTCCAGTATCATTGATCATTAAATTATAGAATTATGATACAATTGGAATTGCTATGTTTATTGGATATGGCACAATTATTGTATGGGTGCAAGCAAATTATACAATGAAATTAGTTGGTCTGACGCACAAAGATAAATGCTTCCCTGCTGGATTCAGAAATTATAGCTGACAGTTGATATGGTTATAATTAATTGCAGAGAAACCTTGCCATTATTTAAAGCCTTGTGTTTTCTCAGTAGAAACATTACCCTGACTCCCAAATGACAAAGTAACAATAAAACAAATTATGTTAATACTGTATTTCAGTACCTATATAATCATGACACAAGGCGAGACCCAGATGCAGACACAGGAGGCAGTATTTATTAATCCAATAGGGGAAGGCAAGAGAATGGTCGTGGACAGGCAAAAGGGTCAAAACCAGATCAGAATCCAAAAGGTACCGAAGGGCAGGCAGAATAAAGGTCAGGGCAGGCAGGATGATCAGGCAGGCTGGAAAGTAGTCCAGAGTCAGGCAGGGGTCAAAACCAGGAAGACTATCAAAAGAGAATAGCAAAAGGAGTACGGGAAAAACACACTGTTTGACTTGACTAACATACAAGACGAACTGGCACAGAGAGACAGGAAACACAGGGATAAATACACTGGGGGAAATAAGCGACACCTGGAGGGGGTGGAAACAATCACAGGAACAGGTGAAACAGATCAGGGCGTGACAATATGATTCATCATGTATTTGTACCAGGCCATGTCATATTTCCAATCCAATTAACTAGGAATGTCAACCTTATTTGTCTCTACGATACCAGGCGTAGATTTAGATCACACAAGGAAACGGCCAAAGCAGTGCAGCCAGCAAGAAAAATCTATTTGAAAGACGTGAGGCAGAAACTGATCTGTATCAAGTGAGCTTTTCTGAAATACAACACATAACCAAGCAAATGCCTTTCCTCTTTTATAGTGCATGTCAAATCAGTTGTTTTGCTTTTGTTCCAAAACAGTAACTCTCAAATAAAGACGGTTGATCTCAACGGGATTGCTAGCAGATAGACAGGTTTGAATACGGGAGACTGGCGGTGTGTGCGATGTGGTTTCCCCTGAGGGCCTCCGGAGATTAGCCTGTTAACTCTAGCTGGACCGACTGCCACTGAAACATTTATAGAGCCGCTCATTAACATAGCTCTGCCAACACTGAGCAGAGGACTGCTAAAGGGAAGCCCAGGGAGGCCGCCTGGCCAGCTGAGTGTAGAGCATTCACACCGAGGGCCCTAGGACTTGGAATGCAATGCTCTGTAATTAGGCCCTGAAGCAATGAAGAAACCAGGCAAGGCATACCAACAATGCGTGACCTTGTTTGTCAGGGAAAATATACATATTTGAGTCAGTCGTGAATGACTAAATGTTTGGTTAAACCGGCTGGCTCTTCCTCTCACCACACCTCATCTCCCTCTAAAGTATAACAAATTTGTTTCTGGGTCAAATAAGGTTCAAAGCATAGATCTGATTGTTCATGAGGTGAATAGATGCATATGAATGCTACATGTGAAATCAATTTCTGGAGTTCTCTCCTGACTGTCCCTCTGTTTTTCTGCAGCTTGCTCTGTACTCCCAGAAGTTTGAAGAGTTCCAGACTACGTTGTCTAAGAGCAACGATGTGTACGCCAGCTTCAAAAATGAAATGGAGAAGGTCTGTGGCATCCTTAAAATAAAATCATCCTTCCTTTAAATGTACTGTTTATTTTTAGGGCCAAGTGCATGGAGGTAACATAAGGTCGACATAATTCTGAAATGAGAAAACAGCTTTATGTTGGAGGGACTGTTTTCTATATTAATCATATTCAGAATGATGGTTACATTTTCAGATACGTTTTAACCCAACAAACATTTTGCTTCATAGATGACAAAGAAGATGAAAAAACTTGATAAAGAGTCGAATGTTTGGAAGACCAGATTTGAGAGCACTAACAAGGCTCTCTCGGAGATGATTGAAGAGGTAAATACTCATCTATAACACATGCAATAGTGTTAGACTTTATTCAAATGCGCTACAACAAGTTAGACTCTCTTTTCCACAGAGGACTGTGAAGGAGAATGAGTATGAGATGTTCGTCGTGAAGATTGACAAGCTGGAGAGGCTCTGCCGAGCACTCCAGGATGAGAGGAAGATCCTGTACTCCAAGATCAAAGGCATTCGCCAAACGCCTGACGCCACCGAGGGGACACCCAAGGACGAGACACAGGAGGTGGCCACTGAACCAGTCCACAGCCTCATGGACATAGTTGAGGAGCCAGAGATGACAGAGGAGATGGCCCGTCTGAGGGCTGAGCAGAACAGGCTGGCGGAGTTCGCAGCCTCCCTACTGGCCCCGTCTACAGGAGACGATGATGACGATGACTCTGACAGCGAGGAAGAGCCAGAGTCTACAGAACCTGCTGAGGCCCAGAAGATCCCTGAACCAACAAAGGCCCCAGTACAGGTAGTGGTAGAGGCACCAGCACATGCAAAGGAACCAGAACCAACATATGCAGATACACCAGCACAGGCTCCAGCACAAGTAGAGGCACCAGCGCAGGCTCCAGCACAGGCTCCAGCACAAGTAGAGGCACCAGCACAGGCTCCAGCAGAGGCAGAGGCACCAACACAAGTAGAGGATCCAGCAGAGGCTCCAGCACAGGCTCCAGCACAAGTAGAGGCACCAGCACAGGCTCCAACACAGGTAGAGGCTCCAGCACAGGCAGAGGCACCAGCACAAGCTCCAGCACAGGCTCCAGCACAAGTAGAGGTACCAGCACAGGCTCCAGCACAAGCTCCAGCACAGGTAGAGGTACCAGCACAGGTGGAGGCACCAGCACAGGCAGAGATGGCTGCCCCAGTCCAGCCAGAGACCCCAAAACAGCCAGAGCCCTCCGCCAAGAAGCAGACGCCAAAAAAGAAGAATGCAATTAAGACTAGCTGAACCGACGAATGTGTCATTTTGTGAGCGTTAGAACTATAGTCCCTGTGCCTCGTGTTATGGTTGAGTTGAGATATCCAATCCAACTTGGTTTGTCTATATACTGTTTTATCTGAAGTGGTGTGCAGTAGAAGTATGTTTAAGTCGTATACCAGATGAGGACAGACAGAGATTTACTGCATAACCAAAGAATAGGTAGAAAGGTTATTCAGGACAATGCACCCTCAAAACTTTCCAATGCCGAATGTTGCCTTGCGCAAATAGCATCAGAACAGTCACTGTCTTTTTTGACTTTTTCCATCTGAACCCCTATAATGTAACTTCAATAAATATCTAATTGTAGACTATGTAGACATGCCTGTGCTCTTTGGAATGTATTGCTTAGACCCATCACACTGTTTTACGCAATATACATCTCATATCCAACCTTATATGACCAAATATTGCAAGATGGACCCATATATCTAGATAAAGGCCTGATATTGATTCCAAGTCCCTTTTTATTTTGACTAATGTCTTATCTATATGGATTGTTAACTATTTGCTTAAAAGTTAACTGGCCAGTCATTCACAATGATTTAGAGATGGATCCTTACAGTAGTTTCCATGGCAACACTCCCCCCATCTGGTGCACATTTCCTTTTTTAACACAATCTGTATCAGACAGTCTCTATCCACAAAGTGGGTTGTTATGGCCTGGCCGTGGTCGGTCTGTGTTCTGGCAAAATAACTGAGTTACACAAACTCTCCTCCACCAAGGACACAACAGGACATTAGACTGACAGGCACTGAGTCGCCATAGCAACGCCATCTGCGACTCCGTTGAGGACAGCACTAATGTATGAGTGATAATAATAGTGCAGAGGACCATGGGTTTTTAATAAATACAGATCAGTGTTGAGTGCCACAGGGAAAACAAATTAGACTTGCTACCGATCCCTGTGAATATCATGTTTATGTTCTGGATTGTATTACTGGTTGAGCAGATTGCACACCAAAAATGGAAAACAATTTATACTGTTATGAACTAGAGTAAAGGACAAAAGGACCTAGCTGTCACTTAATGAAGAAACTGACAATGTCATAAAGTATCATCATATTACCACCAACCTATAGGAATCATCAGTCAGCAGGCAGAAAGAGACCCTGCAAACATACAAATTGGTAGGGAAACAGGCTACACGTAATTCCAAAACCTGTTTCAAGAAGAGTATGGCAGAGGTTCTTCAAAGCTTTCCGGTCACAGTTATATTTCACTTCATTGTTGTGGCCACCAGATGGGGCCTTTGAAACCCATTCAAAATTTCACCAAAACACTCATACTGACATTCCTCTCATTTTTTAATCCCATGCTGGATTGATACAGTATGTCTAGAAACACTCACATCAACTTTAACAGTCTTGGGAAAATGTTGGTGGAATAAATTAATTGCATACCTCATATTTTAGGAGAGTTTGCACTTCATACAGTCAGAATCTTAGAGATTAATGTATCTACCAACAGCCTATATAATTAATTTTAGCCTGAAGGGTGAATATTAAAATAGGTATCCACTTTTTTTACAGCCCCAGACACCACATGTTCATGTTGCCCATGCCAAATATTTAGTCATAACATTTTTTATAACCTTTATTTAACTACGCAAGTCAGTTAAGAACACATTCTTAATTACAATGACGGCTAACTGCCTTGTTCAGGGGTAGAAAGTCATATTTTTACATTGCCAGCCGGGGATTCGATCCAGCAACCTTTCGGTTACTGGCCCAACGGCTCTAACCACTGGCCCAACGGCTCTCAGGCTGGCCCCCTTTTCCTGACTTTAGATATCGGATAAAAGATATCCCCTAAACCCGCTTCATCAGCAGTTATTGACAGTGAAGTGAGAGCAGGGAGTCTGGGTTCGGTTCACTCACATGGAAACTGAACGAGATAGTGGAACATGGGCTGCTTTCAGTACGTGTTTACGTTCTGAGATGTTCAATTGAACGAGAAAGTTGCTGTACTGAACGACCAGTTGAAAAAAGTGCGAGGGGTTGGCTTGTCGAACGCTGTCAGCATGGCCATTGCCCTTTAAATACGTCTTGCTTTGCTTCTAGCCACAACCACCAAACAGGAGCAAACTTCCCTCAAAATCGTTTCAAGAATTTACAAGAACGTGTTGGGGAAACGTGTTGTTCTGAACAAACCGTTCTGCAACGTAGCAAACGTTCATGCGAACTGAACGCACCTATGGATGAAGTCTTAATTAAACCGCACACTCGGAAATGTCCGACTTCAAGACAACTGGGAACTCGCAGAAAAAAAACATCTCCGACTGGGGAAAAATAATTGTACCTTCTTTTTTTGAGTTCCCAGTTGTCCTGAAAGCACCAACCAGTATGACATTTTACACCGTACGTCTTCGCGGATTAGAGATTAATATTTTCCCAAAAATCTGCCAAATTGCAATACCGGGAAGTCCCAGGAAATACCGTAAAAAATAGAAGTGCCAATTTAACGTTTAAACCAAGATAAGGTCACACTCAATGTTCTCCCAAAATAAGATTGTCGCTGCTCCACATTGCCTTCTTGGCTGCGCAACTGTGTAAAGATTTCACAGCAAGTGAAACTGTGATTTAGTAATGATTAATTGATTAATTAACTAACTTTGATCGCAAATGACATTGTGAATTTCAAAAGGCCGTTCAACATCCAGAGCGTTATGTTCCTCAATTAATTAATCACATTTCACCAGTAGGCCTAGGATAGCTCGACACAGAGCGCACCCCGAGAAGGCCACAGCATTGTCGAATCATACAAACCTTGTAACGGCATTTAAACAAAAGTAAAATGGCCAAAGTTCCTAAACTTGCTAGATAACCTCCAACGAATGACATATATACTATTTGGTTATACAGATAGTATATCAGATCATGAATAACGGGGAGATGGAAAGCAAATTGTTTAAATATCAAGGTATCTTAACGGGGACTAACTCGTAAAATAAATATCCAAATATACTCTCATATAGTTTGTTGATCACACATTCTCCACCGGAGCTCTCATATCGGCAACAATACGAGACAGCGCAGAGAAGCAGGGGACATGTTATAGCTGTGTTTTGACATGCATAGCCCAGACGTGCTTTGATAATGCAACCTATGGGTTACAGAATAAAGTTACGAATTTTCATGCGAGACAGGAGTCAAGATTTTGCGTTTCAGTGGGATTGGGACGATAGGAAAATAGCCTAGGGTATATATATGGCTACTACGTGAGTCAATAGATAAATAATACACTTGATTTAGGATACATTATTGCATGCTAAATGTTTCTAATCAATGATAGATGAGAAAACAAATAAATGAGCTACCACTTCCACTTGTCCAGCCAGTGATCAATTAACCAAATATACAGACAGATATTCGATGAATCAAAATCGATTGATTGGTTGATTATCAGACAAGTCACGCTTTTGGTCGGGAGCAGGACAGGCTACAACGCGAGTGAAGAGCAAAACCCACTTGTATAACAAGCTAGCTAAATGTTCTGATCAGCTAATATGTGAGCAAACTACAATAAAGATGATCATTAGCACTCACCTCAACACAGCTAACATTTCCCCAGCCTAATTGTTACCAAATATCCAAACGGAGATTCAGTGAAAACGAAGATCTGACGTTGATTGATTTATCTAGAGAAGTCCCCCACGCTTGTCTCAAAACAGTGTGATGGTGCTGTCCCAATCAAAAGGGTTACAGTTACAGTTCATATAAGGAAATCAGTTAATTTAAATAAATTCATTAGGCCCTAATCTATGGATTTCACATG
Source organism: Oncorhynchus clarkii lewisi (assembly GCF_045791955.1). NCBI lineage: Eukaryota > Metazoa > Chordata > Actinopteri > Salmoniformes > Salmonidae > Oncorhynchus > Oncorhynchus clarkii. The sequence continues at coordinate 23,658,427 of NC_092154.1, read as the reverse complement.
ACTGGGAATACAGATATGCATATTTATTTATTTTATTTCACCTTTATTTAACCAGGTAGGCTAGTTATTAAGAACAAGTTCTCATTTGCAACTGTGACCTGGCCAAGATAAAGCAAAGCATTGTGACACAGACAACAACACAGAATTACACATGGAGTAAACAATAAACAAACCAATAGCACAATAAACAAGTCAATGACACAGTAGAAAAAAGAAAGTCTATATACAGTGCGTGCAAAAGGCATGAGGAGGTAGGCAATAAATAGGCCATAGGAGCGAATAATTTAGCAGATTAACACTGGAGTGATAAATGAGCAGATGGTGATGTGCAAGTAGAGATACTGGTGTGCAAAAGAGCAGAAAAGTAAATAAAACAAAAACAGTATGGGGATGAGGTAGGTAGATTGGGTGGGCTATTTACAGATGGACTATGTACAGCTGCAGCGATCGGTTAGCTGCTCAGATAGTTTGATGTTTAAAGTTGGTGAGGGAAATAAAAGTCTCCAACTTCAGCAATTTTTGCAATTCGTTCCAGTCACTGGCAGCAGAGAACTGGAAAGAAAGGCGGCCAAATGAGGTGTTGGCTTTGGGGATGATCAGTGAGATATACCTGCTGGAACGTGTGCTACGGGTGGGTGTTGTTATTGTGACCAGTGAACTGAGATAAGGCGGAGCTTTACCTAGCATAGACTTATAGATGACCTGGAGCCAGTGGGTCTGGCGATGAATATGTAGCGAGGGCCAGCCGACTAGAGCATACAGGTCACAGTGGTGGGTGGTATAATGTGATTTGGTAGCAAAACGGATGGCACTGTGATAGACTGCATCCAGTTTGCTGAGTAGAGTGTTGGAAGCTATTTTGCAGATGACATTGCCGAAGTCAAGGATTGGTAGGATAGTCAGTTTTACTAGGGTAAGTTTGGCAGCGTGAGTGAAGGAGGCTTTGTTGCGAAATAGAAAGCTGATTCTAGATTTGATTTTGGATTGGAGTTGTTTAATATGGGTCTGGAAGGAGAGTTTACAGTCTAGCCAGACACCTAGGTATTTATAGTTGTCCACATATTCTAGGTCGGAACCGTCCAGGCTGGTGATGCTAGTCGGGCGGGCAGGTGCGGGCAACGAACGTTTGAAAATAATGCATTTGGTTTTACTAGTGTTTAAGAGCAGTTGGAGGCCACGTGTTGTATGGCATTGAAGCTTGTTTGGAGGTTAGTTAGCACAGTGTCCAAGGAAGGGCCAGAAGTATACAGAATGGTGTCGTCTGCGTAGAGGTGGATCAGGGAATCCCCCGCAGCAAGAGCGACATCATTGATATATACAGAGAAAAGAGTCGGCCCGAGAATTGAACCCTGTGGTACCCCCATGGAGACTGCCAGAGGTCCGGACAACATGCCATCCGATTTGACACACTGAACTCTGTCTGCAAAGTAGATGGTGAACCACGCGAGGCAGTCATTAGAAAAACCAAGGCTATTGAGTCTGCCGATAAGAATACGGTGATTTACAGAGTCGAAAGCCTTGTCCAGGTCGATGAAGACGGCTGCACAGTACTGTCTTTTATCGATGGCGATTATGATATCGTTTAGGACCTTGAGCGTGGCTGAGGTGCACCCGTGACCGGCTCGGAAGCCAGATTGCACAGCGGAGAAGGTACAGTGGGATTTGAAATGGTCAGTGATCTGTTTATTAACTTGGCTTTCGAAGACTTTAGATAGGCAGGGCAGGATGGATATAGGTCTGTAACAGTTTGGGTCTAGGGTGTCACCCCCTTTGAAGAGGGGGATGACCGCGGCAGCTTTCCAATCTTTAGGGATCTCGGACGATACGAAAGAGAGGTTGAACAGGCTGGTAATAGGGGTTGCAACAATGGCTGCAGATAGTTTTAGAAAGAGAGGGTCCAGATTGTCTAGCCCAGCTGATTTGTACGGGTCCAGGTTTCGCAGCTCTTTCAGAACATCTGCTGTCTGGATTTGGGTGAAGGAGAAGCTGGGGAGGCTTGGGCGAGTAGCTGCGGGGGAGGTGGAGCTGTTGGCCGGGGTTGGAGTAGCCAGGAAGAAGGCATGGCCAGCCATTGAGAAATGCTTTTTGAAATTTTCGATCATGGATTTATCAGTGGTGACCGTGTTACCTAGCCTCAGTGCAGTGGGCAGCTGGGAGGAGGTGCTCTTGTTCTCCATGGACTTTACAGTGTCCCAAAACTTTTTGGAGTTAGAGCTACAGGATGCAAATTTCTGCTTGAAAAAGCTAGCCTTTGCTTTCCTGACTGACTGCGTGTATTGGTTCCTGACTTCCCTGAACAGTTGCATATCGTGGGGACAATTCGATGCTATTGCAGTCCGCCACAGGATGTTTTTGCGCTGGTCAAGGGCAGTCAGGTCTGGAGTGAACCAAGGGCTATATCTGTTCTTGGTTCTGCATTTCTTGAACGGGGCATGCTTATCTAAGATGGTGAGGATATTACTTTTAAAGAATGACCAGGCATCCTCGACTGACAGGATGAGGTCAATATCCTTCCAGGATACCCGGGCCAGGTCGATTAGAAAGGCCTGCTCTCAGAAGTGTTTTAGGGAGTGTTTGACAGTGATGAGGGGTGGTCGTTTGACCGCAGGCCCATAGCGGACACAGGCAATGAGGCAGGACACAGGCAATGAGGCAGTGATCGCTGAGATCCTGATTGAAAACAGCGGAGGTGTATTTGGAGGGCAAGTTGGTCAGGATAATGTCTATGAGGTTGCCCATGTTTACGGATTTAGGGTTGTACCTGTGGGTTCCTTGATGATTTGTGTGAGATTGAGAGCATCTAGCTTAGATTGTAGGACTGCCGGGGTGTTAAGCATATCCCAGTGTAGGACACCTAACAGAATTAACTCTGAAGCTAGATGGGGGGAGATCAATTCACAAATGGTGTCCAGGGCACAGCTGGGAGCGGAGAGGGGTCGATAGCAGGCGGCAACAGTGAGAGACTTATTTCTGGAGAGGTTCATTTTTTAAATTAGAAGTTCAAACTGTTTGGGTATCGACCTGGAAAGTATTACAGAACTTTGCAGGCTATCTCTGCAGTAGATTGCAACTCCTCCTCCTTTGGCAGTTCTATCTTGACGGAAAATGTTGTAGCTGGGTATGGAAATCTCAGAATTATTGGTGGCCTTCCTAAGCTAGGATTCAGACACGGCAAAGACATCAGGGTTGGCGGAGTGTGCTAAAGCAGTGAGTAAAACAAACTTAGGGAGGAGGCTTCTGATGTTGACATGCATGAAACCAAGGTTTTTTCGATCACAGAAGTCAACAAATGAGGGTGCCTGGGGACACGCAGGGCCTGGGTTTACCTCCACATCAACTGAGGAACAGAGGATGAGTAGGTAGAGGGTACAGCTAAAGGCTAACAAAACTGGTCGCCTAGAGCGTTGGGGACAAATAATAAAAGGAGCAGATTTCTGGGCGTGGTAGAATAGATTCAGGGCATAATGTGCAGACAGGGGTATGGTGGGTGCGGGTACAGCGGAGGTAAGCCCAGGCACTGAGTGATGATAAGAGAGGTTGTATCTCTGGATAAGCTGGTTATAATGGGTGAGGTCACCGCATGTGTGGGAGATGGGACAAAGGAGTTATTAGAGGTTTAATGAGTGGAACTAGGGGCTCCATTGTAAACTAAAACAATGATAACTAACCTAAACAACAGTATACAAGGCATATTGACATATGCGAGAGACATACAGCGAGGCATAAAGTAACCACAGGTGTTGATTTGGAGAGCTAGCTAAGACAACAACGGGTGAGACAACAACAGCTAATCAGCTAAAACAACAACAGGTAAAATGGAAATGAATGGGCAGACAGGGTCGGTTAACTACACACAGAGCCTGAGTTCGCAGCTGGGGCCAACAGATAGAATAATAATAACAAATAAATAAAACAGAATGGAGTACTGTGATTAATGGACAGTCCAGCGGGCATCAGCTATGTAGCCAAGTGATCATAGGGTCCAGGGGGCAACAATAGATGAGACAGGGAAGCCGCGGAGTAGTCTTTACTACGCTAGCACGCGGGCGACACGGCGTTTAAAGTTAGTAGCCCGGGGCTAGTAGAAGCGTCTGCTCCCACGTCCGACGGAGGCCGGTTGAAGGCACAGTGGATGGAGTATTCGTCGGCAGACCTGTCGTGGTGGTGTGGCAGGGCGCCGTGTCGACTAAGGATCCAAGCCAGATGGCGAAAGAGGTATTGTAGTTGTAGTAATTTAGTTTCCTATCTGGGAGATGCGCCTGGCTCACGGCTAACCGGTGCTAGCTTCGGGGCAGGGGCGTTAGCCACTATAGGCGCTCGGTAGCAGCGGTGATCCGGTGCCAAGGTCCAGAGCTTACGGCAAGGATCCAGTGGAGTAGTGTGTTTTAGCCGTGTTTGGGTGGAGTCCAGGTGAACAACTGAGTAGGCCGGGAGGTGAGCCTCAGGGATAGCTTCGGTACTGGGTAACTCGGTGGGTGCTAGCTAGCTGTGAAGATCAGGAGAATGGTCCAGGGATTACGGCAGAAATCCGGCGTTGTAATAGAGACAGTCCGTTACTGGTAGGCTGGCGAGTATTAACAAGCTAAAAAAAGGGCTGGTACCTGTGCAGAAGGTAAAGGCCGCTAGCAGTGACTAACAATGACTAAATAGCTTGTAGCTAATTAGCTTCTGATGGCTAGGTGGTTCTTGCTATAAGGTCTAGAAATTTAAAATAATAGCAGATCCGTATCACATTGGGTGAGGCAGGTTACCGGAAAGTATAATTTAACTAAAATGGAGAAGAGATTGAAAATAAAATTGAAATATATACAATAATAGATGAAAAAATACAAAAGTAAACGAGAGGACAAACAAAACACGTCTGCACTGCTACGCCATCTTGGATGATATGTTGGTCACAGGGGCGTGGATCAGAAAACCAGTCAGTATCTGATGTGACCACCATTTGCCTCATGCATCGCCACACATCTGCTTCACATAGAGTTGATCAGGCTGTTGATTGTGGCCTGTGGAATGTTATCCCACTCCTCTTCAATGGCTGTGTGAAGTTGCTGGATATTGGCTGGAACTGGAACACGCTGTTGTACACGTAAATCCAGAGCATCCCAAACATGCTCAATGGGTGACATGTCTGGTGAGTATGCAGGTCATGGAAGAACTGTGACATTTTCAGCTTCCAGGAATTGTACACAGATCATAAAATGCCATTGTGTTTGTTGTCAGTAGCTTATGCCCGCTGTCACGAACCCGGCTTGTAGCCCTTATTAACAAAGAGGGAGACAAAGTGGAGATAAGGAATAACAAAACATATATTTATTAAATAAAGTAAACCATATACAATTAACAATGGTGAGTGTAGTCATTAGTGTAAGTGAGTGGTTGCGTGCATAGATGGTGAAAATGAGGGGTGTTGAGAGGTGCCAAAACAAACAAGCCAGAACCAAAAATACAGTGTGTCTGCGTGGAGAGAGTCTCCTCAATGAATGAGGGAAAGATGCATTTATACCCGGGACACAGCTGAGCCTCGGCGTGTCCCATTTCGCTGATGACCCTCCCAGCTCCGCCCACCTACATCCTATTAAGGAAAACAAGAGCAAAGAGAAAGAATTCAGCAAACAGAGTGGGAGGGGCGTCACACTGCCCATACCATAACCCTACTGGCACACTGTTCACAATGTTAACATCAGCAAACCGCTCGCCCACACACAACGCCATACACACTGTCTGCCATCTGACCGGTACAGTTGAAACCGGGATTCATCCATGAAGAGCACCCTGTTGTGTATTTTGTGGAATTGCATTAGTGAGACATTGGGAAAATGTTGTAATTTCCCAGGTGTTGTAATTGTATTTTTTCAGGAAATGTGAAGTGGTCCCGGAACAGACCCAGGATACCAGCTGCCCGTGTTATCACAGAATCTTGCCCGCTATTGAACGGAAAGTTTACTGTCTCTAACGCAAGAAAGAGGACAGCCCTCTTGTCAGATATCGCATTTATTTTGGAAGATTGTAAAATATGACCTTTTTTCCCAAGACAGAATAAATATTTTGTTTCAGGTGATAAAACATGCTTCGTTTAGTTACTTTTTCCTCAACTTGTTTCTCCAACTTTATAGCAAGTCAAGATAGCGTACACTAGCTCAAAGTCAGGCTAGGTTGAAGATACCACTGTAGCTAGCAACCTCCGCCAAATAATGATCAAAAACTAACATCATTACCATCACAATAACCTTCAACAGGAGGCAACAGTCAAAATATAATTGGCTTAACAGCCATTGTGTATTATTTAACATTACTATTAAAATAGTACTCACTCTTAGGAATGGGTAACTGTTAACAAGTTATACACCAAGTTCAAACCATTAAAAACACATTCCTAATATTGAGTTGCACCCCCTCTTTTGCAGTCAGAACAGCCTCAATTCGTCAGGGCATGGACTCTACAAGGTGTCGAAAGCATTCCAGAAGAATGCTGGCCCATGTTGTACTTCAATGCAGTTCAATGCAGTTGTCAAGTTGGCTGGATGTCCTGGGTGGTGGACCATTCTTGATGCACACGGGAAACTGTTGAGCGTGAAAAGCCCAGTAGCGTTGCAGTTCTTGACACAAACCGTTGCGCCTGGCACCTACTACCATACCCCATTCAAATGCATTTCAATCTTTGTCTTGACCATTCCCCCTTTGAATGGCATACTTACACAATCCATGTCTCAATTATCTCAAGGCTTAGAAATCCTTCTTTAACCTCTCTGGGATCGTTCGGGACGCTAAGTTGCAGGGCGCCAAATTCAAAACAGCAGAAATCTCATAATTAAAATTCCTCAACCATACAAGTATTTTACACAATTTTAAAGATACACTTCTCGTTAATCCAACCACAGAGTCCGATTTCAAAAAGGCTTTTCGGCGAAAGCAGAACATATTATTATGTTAGGTCAGCAACTAGTCACAGAAAGCATTCAGCCATTTTCCAACCAAAGAGAGGTGTCACAAAAAGCAGAAATATAGATAAAATTAATCACTAACCTTTGACGGTCTTCATCAGATGACACTCCCAGGACTCAATGTTACACAATACATGTATGTTTTGTTCGATCAAGATCATATTTATATCCAAAAACCTTTACATTGGCGCCATGTTCAGAAATGCCTCCAAAACATCCAGAGAAATTGCAGAGAGCCACATCAAATAACAGAAATACCCATCATAAACTTTGATGAAAGATACATGTTTTATATAGAATTAAAGATAAGCTTGTTCTTAATGCAACCGCTGTGTCAGATTTCAAAAAAGATTTACGGCAAAAGCACAATATTCAATAATCTGAGAACAGCGTTCAGCCACAAAAGCAAGCCAAATTGTGAAATTGTGGAGTCAACAAAAGTCATAAATAGCATTATAAATCTTCACTTACCTTTGCTGATCTTTGTCGGAATGCACTCCCAGGACTCCCACTTCCACAATAAATGTTTGTTTTGTTCAATTACGTCCGTATTTATGTCCAAATACCTCCGTTTTGTTCACGCGTTTAGTTCACTATTCCAAAGGCACAATGCGCGAGCGCAAAATCCAGATAAAAAGTCAAAAGAGTTCCATTACAGTTTGTATAAACATGTCAAATGATGTTTACAATCAATCTTTAGGGTCTTTTTATAATAAATCTTCAATACTATTCCAACCTGACAATAGCGCATCCATTGTAATATTTTAAATCTTTTTACAATAAATCTTCAATACTATTCCAACCGGACAATAGCGTATTCATTACAGAGGAAAAAGAAGTAACGGCGCGCCCGCATGACCGCGCAGTAACCAACTGATTGGTCTCAGCCTAGTCCACTTGTTGAAACAGCTCTTATTCAACACCCTTCCTCAAACTTTCTAAAGGTGGTTGACATCTGCTGGAAGCCTTGTGAAGTGCAATCTGGCCCCATAGACACAGCATATTGGATAGGCAATCACTTAAATGAAACTACAAACCTCAGATTTCCCACTTCCTGGTTGTATTTGTCTCAGGTTTTCGCCTGCCATATGAGTTCTGTTATACTCACAGACATCATTCAAACAGTTTTAGAAACTTCAAAGTGTTTTCTATCCAATACCACTAATAATATAAATATATTAGCATCTGGGACAGAGTAGCAGGCAGTTTACTCTGGGCACCTTATTCATCCATGCTACTCAATACTGCCCCCCTGTCACCAATAAGTTTTTAACCTGTCTCCTCCCCTTCATCTACACTGATTAAAGTGGATTTAACAAGTGACGTCAATAAGGGATCATAGTTTTCACCTGGATTCACCTGGTCAGTCTATGTCATGGAAAGAGCAGGTGTCCTTATTAATGATTTGTACACTCAGTGTGCAGTGCCTTCAGAAAGTATTCAGACCCCTACACCTTTTCAACATTTTGTTACATTACAGCCTTATTCCAAAATGGATTAAAATAAAATCTACACACAATACCCCATAATGACAAAATAAAAACAGGTTTTTAGAAATGTTCAAAAATGTATTAAAAATAAAAAACAGAAACACCTAAGTACTCAGACCCTTTGCTATGAGACTCGAAATTGAGCTCAGGTGCATCCTGTTTCCATTAATCATCCTTCAGGAGTTTCTCCAACTTGATTGGAGTCTTCCTGTGGTAAAGTTAATTGATTGTTCATGATTTGGAAAGTCACACACACACACCTGTCAATATAAGGCCCCACAGTTGATAGTGCATATCAGAGCAAAAATCAAGCCATGAGGTCGAAGTAATTGTCCGTAGAGCTCAGAGACAGGATTGTGTCGATGCACAGATCTGGGGAAGGGTACCAAAACATTTCTGCAACATTGATGGTCCCCAAGAACACAGTGGCCTCCATCATTCTTAAATGGAAGACGTTTGGAACCACCAAGACTCTTCCTAGAGCTTGCTGCCCAGCCAAACAGAGCAATCGAGGGAGAAGGGTCTCGGTAAGGGGGGTGTCCAAGAACCTGATGGTCACTGACAGAGCTCCTCTGTGGAGATGGGAGAACCTTCCAGAAGGACAACCATCTCTGCAGCACTCCCCCAATCAGGCCTTTATGATAGAGTAGCCAGACGCAAGCCACTCCTCAGTAAAAGGCACATGACAATCTGCTTGGAGTTTGCCAAAGGGTGCCTAAAGACTATCAGACAATGAGAAACAAGATTATCTGGTCTGATGAAACCAAGATTAAACTTCTTGGCCTGAATGCCAAGCGTAACGTCTGAAGGAAACCTGTTACCATCCCTACTGTGAAACAAGGTGGTGGCAGCATCATGATGTGGGAATATTTTTCAGCGGCAGGGAATGGGAGACTAGTCAAGATAAAGATAAATATGAATGGAGAAAAGTACAGAGAGATCCTTGATGAAAACCTGCTCCAGAGCGCTCAGGACCTCAGACTGAGGCGAAGGTTCACCTTCCAGCAGGATAACGACCCTAAGCACACAGGCAAGACAACGCAGGAGCAGCAGCACAACCAGGTGGACTGGGGACAGTAAGGAGTTATCAGGCCAGGTAGTCCTAAGGCATGGTCCTAGGGCTCATGTTCTCTGGGAGGGAGAGGGAGAGAATTAAAGGGAGCATACTTAAATTCACACAGGACACCGGATAAGACAGGAGAATTACACCAGATATAACAGACTAACCCTAGACACAAACTATTGCAGCATAGATACTGGAGACTGAGACAGGAAGGGTCGGGAGACACAGTGGCCCCGTACGACGATACCCCCGGACAGGGCCAACCAGGCAGGATATAACCCCACCCACTTTGCCAAAGCACAGCCCTCACACCATTAGAGGGATATCCACAAACCACCAATGTACTACCCTGAGACAAGGCTGAGTATGGCCCACGAGGATCTCCCCCACTGCACGAACCCGGACAGTGACTCAACCCACTCAAGTGATGCACCCCTCCTAGGGAAGGCATGGAAGAGCACTAGTAAGCCATTGACTCAGCCCCCGTAATAGGGTCAGAGGCAGATAATCCCAGTGGAGAGAGGGGAACCGGCCAGCCAGAGACAGCAAGGGCGGTTTGTCGCTTCAGTGCCCTTCCCTTCACCTTCGCACCCCTGGGCCAGACTACACTCAATCATAGGACCTACTGAAGAGATGAGTCTTCAATAAAGACAAAGGTCGAGACAGAGTCTGCGTCTCTCACATGGATAGGCAGACCATTCCATAACAATTGAGCTTCAAGGGACAATAAGGACTGTAGCATACATCTTGTGACTGTGGCATACGTGTAGGTACGTACGGCAGGAACAAATCGGAGAGACAGGTAGGAGCAAGCCCATGTAATGCTTTGTAGGTTAGCAGTAAAACCTTGAAATCAGCCCTAGCCTTAACAGGATGACAGTGTAGGGAGGCTAGCACTGGAGTAATATGATGAAATTGTTTGGTTCTAGTCAAGATTCTAGCAGCTGTATTTAGCACTAACTGAAGTTTATTTAGTGCTTTATCCGGGTAGCCGGAAAGTAGAACATTGCAGTTGTCTAATCTAGAAGTGACAAAAGCATGGATTAGCTTTTCTGCATCATTTTAGGACAACATTTCTGATTGTTTTCAATGTTACAAAGATGGAAAAAAAGCTGTCCTTGAAATATTAAATGTTTGTCAAACGAGAGATCAGGAACCAGAGTAACGCCGAGGTCTTTCAGTTTTATTTGAGACGACTGTACAACCAAGATTAATTGTCTGTCAGGTTTCAGGTAAGACCCAACTGCAGACTGTGTAGAAGTATTTTTTTTTATTGTAACAAGAGGGGTAGGAAAACGACAGGTCAAGGCAAGCAGGGGTCGATAATCCAGAGTAGGAGCAAAGGTACAGGACCGCAGGCAGGCTCAGTCAGAGTGGTCAGGCAGGTGGGCTCGGAGTCCAAACCAGGAGGGCGAGAAACGCGAGACTGGAAAAAGCAGGCGCTGAGACACAAAACACTTGTAGGCTTGAACAAACAAGACAAACTGGCACAGACAGACAGAAAACATAGGTATAAAAAAACAGGGTATAAGTGGGGAAGAAGGGCAGAACCTGGAGGGGGTGGAGACAAGCACAAGGACAGGTGAAACAGATCAGGGCGTTACATTGTCAGATCCAACAAAGATCTCTGTTTCTTGGGACCTAGAACTAGCATCTCTAGCACTAGAACTAGCATCTCTGTTTTGTTGTTTAAAAGTAAAACATTTGCCGCCATCCACTTCCTTGTCTGAAACACAGGCTTTCGGGAAGGGCAATTTTGGGGCTTTACCATGTTTCATAGAAATGTACAGCTGTGTATCATCCGCATAGTAGTGAAAGTTAACATTATGTTTCCGAATGACATCACCAAGATGTAAAAACAATAGCGGTCCTAAAACGAAACCTTGAGAAACACCGAAACTTACAATTGATTTGTCAGAGGACATACCATCCACAGAGACAAGCTGATATCTTTCCGACATATAAGATCTAAACCAGGTCAGAACTTATAGACCAATTAGGGTTTCCAATCTCCCCAAAATAATGTGGTGATTGATGGTGTCAAAAGCAGCACTAAGGTCTAGGAGCACAAGGACAGATGCAGAGTTTTGGTCTGACGCCTTTAAAAGGTCATTTACCACCTTCATGAGTGCAGTCTCAGTGCTATGATGGGGTCTAAAACCAGACTGAAGCCTTTTGTATACATTGTTTGTCTTCAGGAAGGCAGTGAGATGCTGCTTTTTATTAACATTTGAGAGGAATGTGAGATACGATATAGGCTGATAGTTTAAAAAATATTCTGGCTTAAGGTTTGGCTTTTTCAAGAGAGGCTTTATTACTGCCACTTTTAGTTCCTCAGTTAGGTGGTTAACCTATTTTTGTACTCTGACGTCCTTGGGTAGGTGGAGGAATTCTAGGAATCTTTGGACGGCTTTTGATTATCCTTGGTTGGGGTCTATGCAGATTATTTGTTGCGATTGCAAACGTAATAAGATGGTGGTCCAATAGGTCAGGATTATGAGGAAAGGTATTAAGATCCACAATATTTATTCCACGGGACAAAACTAGGTCCAGGGTATGACTGTGGCAGTGAGTAGGTCCAGAGACATGTTGGACATCGATGATGCCTCTGAAAGCCTTTTGGAGTGGGTCTGTGGACTTTTCCATGCAAATATTAAAGTCACCAAAAATGTGAATATTATCTGCCATGACTACAAGGTTCGATAGGAATTCAGGGAACTCAGTCAGGAACGCTGTATACAGCCCAGGAAGCCTGTAAACAGTATCTATAAAAAGTGATTGAGTCGGCTGCATTGATTTCATGACTAGAAGCTCAAAAGACAAAAAGACTGTCTTTTTTTGTGAAAATTGAAATTTGCTATCAGAAATATTAGCAACACCTCCGCCTTTACGGAATGTGTGGGGGATATGGTCACTATTGTAACCAGGAGGAGGGGCCTAATTTAACACAGTAAATTCATCAAGCTTAAGCGTGTTTCAATCAGGCCAATCACACCAAGATTATGATTAGTGATTAGTTCATTGACTATAACTGCCTTGGAAGTGAGGGATCAAACATTAAGTTGCCCTATTTTAAGATGTGAGATATCACAATCTCTTTCAATAATGATAGGAAAGGAGGTCTTTATTCCAGTGAGATTGCTAAAGCGAACACCGCCATGTTTAGTTTTGCCCAACCTAGATCAAGGCACAGACACGGTCTCAATGGGGATACAGACTATGCTAGTGGCAGACTCCACTAAGCTGGCAGGCTGGCTGGCTGACAACCTGCTGCCTGGCATGCACCCTATGTCACTGTGGAGCAAGAGATGTCTCATTCTAAATTTTAAAATAGGGAACAGTTGTCTAACTTTTTTTGGGTTGTTTTTTTTTCTCTCCCTGATTTACATTCATCCTTTGCAGATAGTTTTTTAAAAAATTGGGCAAAGGGGAGGGTGGTATCTTTTTTCTCTGGTTTACATTTGACCATTTGCAGGTTTTACTACATAATTTATTCCATCCTAGGCAAATTTCCTCGCCTGCTTGCCTTGAATGAGCCTTCCCTATAAAAGTGTTTTGGTACATCCTTATGCACTATACTTTTCCACACACTAACTATACCACAGATCAATATAGTCCACCAGTCTAACTTCTGTATCTTTCCTGCCCTCTTTCCACCATTCATCAGTGGTGTGAAAAGTACTTACGTAAAAAATACTTTAAAGTAGGGCCTCCCGAGTGGTGCAGCGGTCTAAGGCACTGCGGTGCTTGAGGCATCACTACAGACCTGGGTTTGATCCCAGGCTGTGTCACAACTGGTCATGACCGGATGTCCCATAGGGCGGCGCACAATTGGCCCAGCGTCACCTGGGTTAGGGGAGGGTTTGGTCCGGGGGGGCTTTACTTGGCTCATTGCGCTCTAGCAACTCCTTGTGGCAGGCTAGGCGCCTGCAGGCTGACTGCGGTCGTCAGTTGAACGGTGCAACTGGCTCCCTGGTTAAGCGAGTGGGTGTTAAAAAGTGTGGTTTGGCGGGTCATGTTTCGAAGGAAGCATGACTCGACCTTTGCCTCTCCTAAGCTTGTTGGGGAGTTGCAGCGATGAAAAAGGGGTAACATTTCATTATTTTTATTATAAGACACAGTAGAAAAATAAATTCCACCACACCTTTGTTTCATCACAATACCGGAGAGCAACATCTGTCCGGTGAAGTCCACAAAGCATTTTGCATGTAACAAACAGTTTCATGACCTACAGCCTGGTCAAGCAAGTTAATGTTTCGGACTACTAAACCACCATTGACTTAGAAACATGGTGAGTTCCCACAAGTGGAAAAGAAAACAGGTGCTGCCTGCACTATTCCAGCCACATTTCAACATCATCAAATCACCTGCACTTTGTTTAATACGGTGACAACTTTAAGATACCAAAAACAATTGAATCGAATCAAAGTAAGCTAAATATGATGTGGCTGTCGATGGTGCTGATTTGTGTGTGCGTGCGTGCAAGTAGAAAAAACAACGAGATGCAACAGTTGTGTAAATAAAGTTCCCTGTATGTGTTAACTCTTGGGGTGCCTTATTCCCCTCTACATTCTGCTTTTGATGTGATGTGATTGGTGTCAAGTCAAATCCAAACTGGCTTCCCGTGACACTTTTTTTTTGTGTATCAGGACCATTCACATTTGAGCTCACTCAGTTTAGCCAACACTGATTGGCTATTATTATTTTTAAATGATCAAGGGAGGCGAAATGCTCTCGCCTCCCTTGCATTCACTGCTACGGGCGGCAACGATGTCATACTCTTTAAGACCAGACAGCCTCAGATAAGTTGGCTAAACATACTGAGAAAGAGGGGCGCTGTTTTGCTCGCTCGGGTGCTTCCTCCAGTGAGATACATTCCGCCTCTTGCGATTTTAAGTAAAATTATGAAACAGAGAGACGAAACATTTTTTACATGTATTTTACCCTTCCCTTGACAGCCATGAATACACGCCACTGATGTGCAAAGCTGATACAGACATACAGTACCCAAGACGACTCAAAGCTGAAATTGCCGCCAAAGTTGGTTCTACAAAGTATTGACTCAGGGGTGTCAATACTTATGTAAATTAGATATTTCTGTATTCCATTTCAATAAATACTTTCTGAATGCCCAGTTATTCAGGAAAGCTTAAAGTTGCACTGCCTCCTCTCCGATCCAAGTAGCTATTTTTCACTCACCTAGAACGCTTCAATATAGCCTAAATATAAAATGTATTACCTTTTTATGTGTGGCATAAACACAACCAGTCAAAGTTTTAATCTGATTAGGCTACTTCAAGGCTAACTGCACATGTTCGTCCAAAATATAATTCTAGCATCCAAACTGTGCACCGCCACGCCATTTGATAAATGCAAATAAACATCTGTTCAGTGTGCAAATTACGGGGGGCCAAAGGGGGCTCAAACCCCAGAAGGAAACAGGAGCTCCCCAAAATGCAACATAAGTCAAACTTTGGGGGGGGTTCACTAATTGAACCATTCCCTTATTTGTTTAAAATGCCATTTTGTACTGATAGTGGTAAATATGAAAAGAAAAGCTTATTCCAAATGAAACGAACACCCCCACCTCTCTATCATAGTTTAAACCAGTGACAGTTGGTTCAGGCAGAGAGAGGGAGGCAAAGCAAAAGCTCTGTCTGCCCAAAATCTATCTATGTTAAGCATGCAAGGAATTTTTGTTTGGGGGGCAATGAGTGTCGAATTTAGTCAAGATAAACATGAATTGTTATTTTGATATGTGAGGCTTATTTGATCTAATAGAATTATCATAATGCTTAGATTGTTACGAGTGTACTTGAAAGAGAGCGACCAGGCTCCACGTATTTGCTGACCTGTGACCCACTGACACCGCCCCCAGTTAGAGGGGAATAAGGCACCCCAAGAGTTAACACATACAGGGAACTTTATTTACACACCGAAAATGAAAATTGGGGATATACATTTGCATTTTTTTAGTGCTCTCTCTTTCATGGTCCTTGAAGCTGGATTTGTGCCTTTGCTGACACCTCAGCAGGTAGCCTGGAGGGTAGGAGCGTTGGGCCAGTAACTGAAAGGTTGCTGGTTTGAATCCCGAGCTGACAAGGTAAAAATATTTTGATCTGCCCCCGAGCAAGGCAGTCAAGCCAATATACCCCGGGTGCCGATGATGTAGATGTCGATTAAGGCAGCCCACCCCACCTCTCTGATTCAGAGGGGTTGGGTTAAATCACATTCAATTAGTCACATGCGCCGAATACAACAAGTATTTCAACCTTACAGTGAAATGCTTAATTACAAGCCCCTAACCGACAGGGCAGTTTTAAAAAATCTGGATAAGAATAAGAGATAAATAGTAACAAGTAATTAAAGAGTAGCAGTAAAAAAGAACAGCATATACAGGGGGGGTGCCGGTACAGAGTCAATGTGCGGGGGCACCGGTTAGTTGAGGTAGTATGTACATGTAGGTAGAGTTAATTAAAGTGACTATGCATAGATGACAACAGAGAGTGGCAGAGAGTGGTGTGGAGAGGGGAGGGGGGAGAGCTTGGTAGCTTGACATGTGGTAGCAGAGAGAACAGCCTATGACTAGGGTCTTTGACAATTTTTAGGGCCTTCCTTTGACACCGCCTGGTATAGAGGTCCTGGATGGCAGGAAGCTTGGCCCCAGTGATGTACTGGGCTGTTCGCACTACCCTCTGTAGTGCCTTGCGGTCGAAGGCCGAGCAGTTGCCATACCAGGCAGTGATGCAACCAGTCAGGATGCACTCGATGGTGCAGCTGTAGAACCTTTTGAGGATCTGAGGACCCATGCCAAATATTTTCAGTCTCCTGAGGGGGAATAGGTTTTGTCGTGCCCGCTTCACAACTGTCATGGTGTGCTTGGACCATGTTAGTTTGTTGGTGATGTGGACACCAAGGAACTTGAAGCTCTCAACCTGCTCCACTGCAACCCCGTCGATGAGAATGGGGGCATGCTCGGTCCTCTTTTTCCTGTAGTCCTCAATCACCTCCTTTGTCTTGATCACGTTGAGGGAGAAGTAATTGTCCTGGCACCACCCGGCCAGGTCTCTGACCTCCTCCCTATAGGCTGTCTCGTTGTTATACCCCCATCTAACAATGGTGTAAGAATCGTGCCTGGCCGTGCAGTCATGAGTGTACAGGGAGTATAGGAGGGGGCTGAGCATGCACCCCTGAGGGGCCCATGTTGAGGATCAGCGTGGCGGATGTGTTACCTACCCTTACCACCTGGGGGTCGGCCCGTCAGGAAGTCCAGGATCCAGTTGCAGAGGGAGGTGTTTAGTCCCAGGGTTCTTAGCTTATTGATGAGCTTTGAGGGCCCTATGGTGTTGAACGCTGATCTGTAGTCAATGAATAGAATTCTCACATAGCTGTTCCTTTTGTCCAGGTGGGAAAGGGCAGTGTGGAGTGCAATAGACTGCATCATCTGTGGATGTGTTGGGCGGTATGCAAATTGGAGTGGGTCTAGGGTTCCTGTGATGATGGTGTTGATGTGAGCCATGACCAGCCTTTCAAAGCACTTCATGGCTACAGACGTGAGTGCTACAGGTTGGTTGTCATTTAGGCAGGTTACCTTAGTGTTTTTGGGCACAGGTACTATGGTGGTCTGCTTAAAACATGTGGACTAGGTATCCCCCTTTCCTTTAGTATGGCGGCCCACAGAGACCACACAGGGTAATTGCCACGCTGCCAACCCGCGGTCCAGTGGAGTATGGTTCTGAGGTATCCAGTGTACTACTACCATGTGGATTATACCCCCTCTCTGGAGCCTATGGAAACCCCACGCTTGAGGACGGTGCAGCATGGATCCTATGTTCCCTCTCCTCCACCTGTGGGATACTACTCACCACCAGGTGGGGTTGTATGGTTTTCCCAGTTCCGATTGTGTGCAGGAAGCACATTTTGCTCGTATGAAGCAGGATGTAACGGAGGCTTCTTCACATTATGGCAACAGAAAAATAGATCCCGGGCTTCCCCCAGTCAGGGGAGCCCTCTTCAACAGGTTGCAGTGGAGAACATGGGACAGTCATAGTACATCAGAAGGATGCCGCCTCTCCATCCCCAGCAACATTGCTGGCTACTAATACTAGGGTGAGTATATACAGTACCACTCAAAAGTTTGGACACACCTACTCATTCCAGGGTTTTTCTTTATTTTGACTATTTTCTACATTGTAGAATAATAGTGAGGACATCAAAACTATGAAATAACCCATGGAATCATATAGTAACCGAAAGTGTTAAATTAAAAATATATTTTATATTTGAGATTCTTCAAAGTAGCCACCCTTTGCCTTGATGACAGCTTTGCACACTCATGGCATTCTCTCAACTAGCTTCATGAGGAATGCTTTCCCAACAGTCTTGAAGGAGTTCCCACATATGCTGAGCACTTGTTGGCTGCTTTTCCTTCACTCTGCGGTCCAACTCATCCCCAACCATCTCAATTGTGTTGAGGTCGGATTGAGGAGGCCAGTTAACTGATGCAGCACTTCATCACTCTCCTTGTTCAAATAGTGAGCTCATCGGCTGGTCGGCTAACCCTCAACCTTCTGGCCTGTAGCCCTGCATGGCATCGACTGTGCCACAAAGGCATGCTTAAGTAGTAAAGTCAATATCCACTTATATAAACACAGGGTTGCTACAGTTATTGTTATTTGTGATCTTAAACATTATTTTGAGTGAGTGAATTCAATGAGAGGCTGTGCAATTATTTTTACAGTACGGGGGGGGGTAGATTTTCATCACTACACACCTTCAATATGTACCAATCACTGTGCACCAATAAGCCAAGCATTAACCAAAGAGATTGATAGTATCATTTAAAATGTACTAATTTCGACCGACTCTTTGCTGTTTGCCAATTATGACGAACGAGAACATGCAACATTTCTTTCTCTCCTTTATTAGAGATTTTTTGTAAAAATGCAATTTGACCTACAGATACATTCACTTGTCACAGTATATGTGTTGCTCGTCTTTTTAAGTGCCAGACAGCTCCAAACCGTTTAAGGTCTTATGAATATAATTTTTTCTGAAATCATGTAGATGTTGTCTTGGAACTTTTTAGTGGAGTCATATTCTTTCTATATATTAAAAAAAGAGAAAACAATAACTGAATCCCAGAAAAAAGTATTCAAGGCTCAAAATTAAGTTGCCTAGTTAAAAAAAAAAGAGAAACAGCACTAGCATACATGCACAACATTTGTCAATAAGCTTCCAAGACTTTGAAGGAGGAGAATGGCTTGACAAAGTGGTAGTCGAGGTTCCCACAGTGGGGGCACTGCTGCACGTTGCTGTACTCTGAGAAGTACTGCATCCCCACCCTGACATCTATGACCGGCTTACCACAGTGCTTGCAGTTCAGACGGGCCTAAGGGCACAAAGAGAGGAAATGGCTAAGGATCTGCAGTAGTTGACTTTGCCATTCATAATGTCAATGAGACTAATTGATAGCAAGAGATCTGGCCACCACACAACCTCCATTTTGCTCGGACTATGGCCCATGAAGTTACTTTATGGCAGCCTGCCATGTCCGAATGACGACCCTTGACCATGCAGACACTGACCCCAAAATTAATTTCAAACTCCTCATGAGAAGAAAAAGATGTGATGGCCTACTCACCTGACAACATGGCGTCGCAGCCAGTATATCATAGGTGTACATTGTCCCCAACTGGTGCCAGCTCCCATCCCACCTGGACTTGCACTTGATACATACAATTTTGTGGACTCCCTCCAGACAGTCGACACAGATTGCATACAGGTGCATCAGCCTCCCTTCACAAGAGAGACAATAGTGTTATTTAATAGAATCTACAATAAGCCCTACAGTGTGAAAAATACATGCATGAAAGGATTTCACTGTAACGCATATTAATCATGCATATCAAAGCCTGAAGATCAAAGCAACATCATCCATCCAGTTTTAATTCATATCCATGTGGTGAATAGCTACCAAGCTGCTCGTGGAAAATTGGATAGATTGACTTGATTGATATGTATGATATGCTTGATCACATTCATGTGGCATAATCATTTCATTTACTTCTCAATTAAAGTCATTAATTGTATTGTGCCAAGTTTATTATGGTGTGTTCTCCTCTTAAATATATGCAAGAGATAACACCCTATATGCAGACCAGAATAACAAATTATGAAAATTGTTATTCTGAAGACCTTTGTCTGTCCCACCATACACCTTTTGAGTCCAAATCATTTGCTTGCAGCCACATACTGTAGCTCCTGAAACCTTATCAGCTGTCAACAGTAAGCTTGAACTTTTCACTGTACACATTTTTTCTACCTCAGCAGGAAGCTCGGAACCAAGGCAATAATTTTCAATGTTGTAATTACAGGTTTCCTGAGACTGTTTGTGGGAAAATATGTCCACAGAATATCAAACAAGAGTGATGCCATTTTCCGTTAGCAATATTTGAGTTTGTAGCCTATCACAACATACTTATGAGGCATGTGCAATGTTTTGGCTGTCTGCTGAACCTGTTAGCTTAAGTGTTTCAAATTCAGTTCCTCAGAGACAGACATTGTTCCGCAGGCCTACCTTGCAGGTGGCACGGCACATCGTACTCGATCTCATCATGTCTAGCGGGGCTCAGGAACAGGGTCCCGTCCACCAGGGGGAACTGCTCAAAGACAGGCAGGGTGCGGTGGCACAGGGCACAGTTGACCATGTTCCTGTGGCTGGCGCTCAGAGCCGACAGGATGTACCTCCTCAGGTCCTCTCCCTGGCCCGCCTGGGCATCATCCTCCATACGTACGTGGTAGGTGTTCAGCTTGTGTCTGGGAATGTGGGTCAGCAGCTCTGTGAGGTCCAGCCTTCGCAGGAACTGCACTGGGTTGTCCCCCAGGGTGAGTCTGGGCAGAGGCAAGATGGTGTGATCCAGGTGGCCTCCGCGACCCAGCATGCCGCTTGCCAGCATGTGCTTCCGGTGGCTATCCATGTGCACTGCATTCTTCAGGAACTCCCCCAGGTGCCGGGAGTTGCGGGGCCCTGCGAAGGCGGGCGGGGAGAAGAAGGAGAAGCCTAACGGAGGGGACTGGCCCGGGGACTCAGAGGGTGAGCGGGGCCCCAGGCTGCTTGCACAGAACAGCCCTACGTGTCCCCTCTCTTGAGAGTTCTGCCGATCCACTGACTGTCGGCGAGGCAGCTCCTGACTTGCTCTGTGAGCCAGTTTACTGCCCCCATGTAACTTGCCCCTCTTAGGATCATCAGGCAGATCCAACCCACCTCCACATGCACCCCCTCCAGCTCCAGTTAGGCTGCTCAACTTCCCCAGGCTCTTCTCCAGAGGGATCTTCTTCTTTACATCTGTCATGCGCTTCACCTGGTACCAGTTTGTGTCTTTCTTAAGGTGGCCCTGGCCACAGCGGCAGGAGCAGAAGCGGAAGGCCAGGTCGTATCCCTTCTTAGTCCACATGTTCTGCCGGCACTGCTTCTCGTTCCAGCTGCGGGCCCTTCCAATGCAGTTGAACTGGACCAGGATGCTGCTCTCCCACTCGTAGAAGCACTGCAAGTGCATCCAGTTGCCATAGGGGCAGCTATCACTGTTGCATACTACACGTTGATAGTCATCCTTCTCAAGGTCAATGTCTCTGGCTAGACTGCACACAAGAGGGGTGGCACAGGGGGTTTCTGCTGAACACAAAACAAAAGAGTTACTATATCACTCAAAAATATATTATAACATCTTCATACGAAGTATGACTTGAAAATAAAAACAAACATGAGCTTTTGAGGCACAAAATTCACTTTGGACATATCACAGAACAACAAAATGATATTAAACATAATAGATTTGAATTCATGCTGTAAAGACTAACTCCTGTGAATGCAATGTTGAAAATATTCCATGCTGTTAGTGAACGACTCAGGACTGAAACATCAACGCAGAGCCTGTCTGGAACTTGACATTAAACAGTAATGGACTGTGTGAACATTCAAAAATAAGAAGAATGCTAATGGAATCTGTGTTATTTTGCAACATAAGAGCCATCATCACTGAGCATGGATCACTGAGAAAGGCCATCTGAATACACATCAGACAGGGAAACCCATCAGTACAGCCAAGTGAGTGGGAAAGTAGTCCAATGAATAGATTTAATGAAAATGTGGCCTTCAACGATTCAGGGGAGACCTTTAATTAAGTAATTAAAGAAGCACTACACTCATAGAAAAAAGGGTTCCAAAAGGGTTCTTTGGCTGTCCCCATAGGAGAACTGTGGAAAGGGCTCTACTTTGAACCCAAAACAGTTCTACATGTAACACAAAAGGGTTATAGCTGGAACCAAAAACGGTTCTTCAGACAGCTGAAGAACCGTTTCAGGTTCTAGATCAGCCTGGTCTCAGACTAGACATCACATAGTAAATGTAAATCCAGTACAGTAAAATTGTACAATATGTTACGTTTTGTATGGGTACATGAGACAGAAGGTTACTTAAGGCAAAAATGAAAGTAGGTTGGCTCGTTGTGGGTAGACATATAATGCGAATGTCTACCAACCCAAATGTTGCATATTCAAATCTAATCACGGACAACTTTAGCAACTACTCACTACTTTTTAGCTATTTTCAACTACATAGCATGTTAACTAACCCTTCCCCTAACCCTTCCATCTAACTCATAACCTACGTTAGACACATAGCCACCTAGCTACCGTTAGCCAAAAACTACTGGAATTCGTAAAATATTATACATTTAGCAAATGTGTTACATATTGTACGAATTTCAATTTGTAACATACAATACCAAATGGATGATAGACATCCACAAATTAAGACATACGATACAAAACATATCATACTAAGACAAATGCAAATCCAGGACACTCCAATTAGTATGATTTGTGAATGTCCGTCAACCACTTAAAATTATGTTATGAATTACAATTCATATATATTACGATTTGCAATTTGTTCAATATGTTACGAATTTGAGAGGTGTATAGTATGTTACAAATTCCAATTTGCTGTGGCTAATGTTAGCTAGGTGGCTAAATGGATAACGTTAACTAGGTTATGGGAAGGGTTAGCTAACATGCTAAGTAGTTGCAAAGTTGCTAAAAAGTAGTAAGTAGTTGCAAAGCTAATTAGCTCAAATGCTAAAGTTGCCATGATGAGATTTGAACACGTAACCTTTGGGTTGTTAGACGTTTAGGTAAGGGATAGCTAACATGCTAAGCAGTTGCAAAGTTACTAATTAGTTAAAATTGTCTGTGATGAGATTCAAACACGCAACTTTGAGTTGCTACATGTTTGCGTTATAGGCTCACCCATCCACCCCGATCAATCACTTTACTTTCGTTTACCGCCTAAAAAAACATTCGGTCTTATGTAGGGCGGTTACCAAAGGTAACTTAACGTACTCATTGACGTTTCCCGGATATACGTTTATTATGTTACTCTAGTCTAAGAGACCAGGCTGAATGTGTGCGTCGTGATATGGCAGTGCATGGTGCTCCATGTCAACGCATCATTAAATTACCAATGTATAATGCTAGTCGCCAATAAAGCAATAACACGTGAGTTAGGTACAGTCGATGACAACAATGAAATGTGAAGCAACGTAAGCTTGTCGTCTAGTGCGTATGCAATAAAATCCATTGCAATAACTTGTCACGCATGTTTTGACAATTTCACACTTACCACTTGTATGCTCGTGTAACGGTGCAGCTGTAGCACCGAATAAGGTTGTTACCCCTGGTGCTCCCACTGTTGCGGCAGCACTGGCTCCATTTTCTTGCTCATCTCCACTACTATTAGTGCGTTTATTTCTCTTCCCCTTGTTGCTTTTCTGGTTGGGCATTTTACTGATCCTGATATGAATAATTTCAAACTATAATCGACTGTCTGACATTTCTGCGGGTTCCATTTGAATCCCACTTCAAATTAACTGATTCTCTCTTCTTGATTGCAGGTGGTACTGTTTTTGCAGCTATATCACCATCTAGATTTCTGCAGTTGTGACAGCAAAGGTAACCTACGAAGAAGGCGTGTCCGTTTCTTGTTTTGATTCCTGCTTTGAATGTAGATCGGTCAGGCGCTGTTCTGTTTTCCTCCTGCCTCCATGACGAAACACGGCCCCGCCCCCCGACCCATTGCTGTAAGTTATTATTAGATCTAGCAAGGGAGTCCCAAGTAAAGGGGCCTGGTAGGAAGGGGAATCCACGGTAATACCTCAGGATCAAGTCAATGCTTTATCTGGTTTATCTGAGGCTACAGTTGCAGTCATAATCTTCTATGGCTTTGCCAACAATAGATTGATTGAGTGCAGACTTAGTCTGCAGTTGCATGGTCTCCTATCCTTTTCATGAATACAAATGTTCTTCAATAATACAGTAGAGGCAGAGTGCAATGTAATAACACAGCATAAGGCTACAAAAAGATAGATGTATGCAATGCATCTGTTGTATTGGGCTAATAATCAGGCTGCAAAGTAAAGGTTTGTACTTCATTCACCATCCTCAGAACCCACATTGCTTTCTTATGAATGTATTATTTCCATTATAAGACAATGATGAACTTTGGAAAGGAACTGCACTTTGATGAAGTTTGATAATGATCATACTGTAAATGCATTGTATTAGTTCAGAGAAATTGTACAATGCTAAATTTGTCATTGTTTTTATTTATTTTTCTAACCATTTCCTTGAAGAATTACAATTGCTTCCCATATCAAGTTTCACATTTCTTTCCTACCAGAGCACAATACTAAGTATGTGTTTCCTTGAATAACAGTAGCACCATGCATTGGAAAAACTAAAATGCAAGTGCTTCAAGAGAAGCTTTTGCAAAAGCAGTATGTGCAAAGGTCTCTCTTGAAGCACTTGCTATCTTAGTTTTTCTAAGGAGTTCCACACGAGGTAGCAAAATTACCATTTAAACAATCAATTAATTTGCCATTTTGTGATTCCTGTAAGGGTTAATAAAACAGGAAGAAGTTGTTTCCTAAGAAGTCTACGTATTTCATCCCCTAGAAATACAATATTTGTAGTCCTAAGAATTTATAAAATGTTGATTTATGATCCCTGGTAGATGTAATAGTAAAGCCTCAAAGAAACGCTTGACTTATCACCTGAATAATGATAACACACTCCTACAAGAATGAAGCTGATGGTTATCAACATTGTCATGGACACCTTGCAGGAGCAGCTCCCCTTCAAATGCGATGATCTTTTTCCTCTTGGCAGCCCTCAGAATCACAACCAAAGCCTCAAAGATATTGGTGCACTTATAGGCATTGAACAGAACACCAAATTTGACACTAGTTTGTCCATCTGAATGTGTAAAACAAAGCAGGGTTGAGTAAGGAGAAATCAACATTCCTAAAGCTCCTGTGAATGTCTATGACATTGTTGTTTCCACTAACACTGCATGGTAATGGAAAGGCTTCCCCACCTAGTTCCATCTCCACACCAAAACATTCAGAAACATTAATCATTATATATACCGTTCAGATAAACAGTGGATCATACTGAAACAATACACTCAAATAGGCTGTGTCAGCTGAGGAGCAAAAAAGAGGAAGCATGGCTCTAAACAAATATGAAAGCCAGGGGATTTTCAACAGCAGGAGAGAGCATGAGGTAGTGGAGCTAATATGAGGTGGAACAGCCAGAGAGGAGTTCACAAACAGTTGCTGCACTGCCTGAGGATAAAGAGCAAGTGTCCAAATGAAGACTAAATACGCATACTTTTATTGTACTAATTAATTACAGATCTCATTAATAGCATTATGATTCTGGGAATCCACACAGTGTGCAGACTTTGATTACACCCCAGTACTAGAATTGTAGAGGTTTTAAAATACAGTGCATCCCCTATTGCAGGAATCACACCACCTATCCCTGGTGATTTTATTATTTTAACAGATTGTACACTACAGAAGTACACTACATGACCAAAAGTATGTGGACACCTGCTCTTCGAACATCTCATTCCAAAATCATGGGCATTATTATAGAGTTGGTGCTGACTTTGCTGCTATAACAGCCTCCACTCTTCTGGGAAGGCTTTCCATTAGATGTTGGAACATTGCTGAGGGCACTTGCTTCAATTCAGCCACAAGCATTAGTGAGGTCGGGCACTGATGTTGTCATTGTATGCTGTAGCGTTAAGATTTCCCTTCACTGGAACTAAGGGGCCTAGCCCGAACCATCAAAAACAGCCCCAGACCATTATTCCTCCCTCACCAAAAATGTACAGTTGGCACTATGCATTAAGACAGGTAGCGTTCTCCTGGCATCCGCCAAACCCAGATTTGTCTGTCGGACTGCCAGATGGTGAAGCTCCAGAGTCCTATTGCTCCAGAGTCCTATGGCGGCGAGCTTAACACCACTCCAGCCGACACTTGGCATTGTGATCTTAGGCTTGTGTGCGGATGCATGGCCATGGAAACCCATTTCATGAGGCTCCCTACGAACAGTTATTGTTCTGCCGTTATTTCCAGAGACAGTATGGAACTCTGTTGTGAGTGTTGGAACCAAGGACATACAATTTATACATGCTACGTGCTTCAGCACTCGGTGGTCCCGTTCTGTGAGCTTGTGTTGCCTACCACTTCGCGGCTGAGCCGTTGTTGCTCATAGACGTTTCCACTTCACAATAACGGCATTTACAGGCAACCAGGACAGCTCTAGAAAGGCAGAAATTTGACGAACTGTCAGCAACAGGGTTGGCTGAAATAGCCGAATCCACTAATTTGAAGGGGTGTCCACATACTTTTGTATATATAGTGTCTATTGACAGATTGATTGACTACTATCTGTTTGATTTTTGCATTGGTTATTGTTTTAAACAACGTGCACTGTAATACTAGATTAGACTTATTTTTACTGGCAAACAGTTGGATCTCTACAATAAGCAGAGATACTTCATGTTGAACCGTCATTGTCCCTAGAAGTACAACAAAGTGTATAATGTCACATGCCAATATTATACAGGTGTTCCCAGAAGCCAAAATCAATAGCAAGGGAGAATAATGGGAGGGGTGTCATAATGAAGACATTTAAGTCATAACATTCCTTGTATTGTATTATTATAATGTATGGTACCTTATTAATACAGGATATTCCAAAAAAGTATTTTAAAGATAGACTACATTGTTGCTAAATGGTCTACAGCAGCAGAAGAAACAAATCAGTGTCACATTGTAACAAGCTGCAATTATGGGCGCATTCGAACAGATCACTTTTGTGTCACGGCCTTTCAAAGTGTGTTGCATTATGGGGATAAACATTTTCCGACTTGCACCTACAGTACATGTCAACTGCATGAACTTTATAAAAATCATGTGATCATAGGTGATGAAGTTGAATGCAGTCGACTAAAAGTTTCTGCAGTTGCTCTTCAACTTCATCCTACATTGTGGTATTCATCATTGTCAACCAATCAATAGGGTGTTTTTGTTTGAACCACACAACGTAAACAGAGAGGAAGAGGCAAAGCAAGAGGGATAACTCGGCCCAAAATCTGTCTTTTCCAGCAAGTGCCATTTCTTCCGCTTACCAAACAAAGAGTTTTTGTATGGAGGTCAATGAGTGTTGAATTTGGTTAACAAAAAATGTAATGACATGTGACATCCCGGCAACTTTGAGAAGAAAACACTATCGAAGTTGTGCCTGTTATTGCTATCTGGGACTCTTGGGAAATGTAAATGTGACCCTAACCATCACCCTTACCTAACCGTAACTATTTTACATTTCAAATGGGGTAAAGTCAGAGTTGGGACATCCCAAGAATCCCAGATAGCACCTACCTTGTTTAGCATGATGGCGCCGACAGAGATGGTTGCCTTGCTTCTAGTCACTAAGAAACTATGCAGATTTATTTTTTTATATATTATTTCTTACATTGTTAGCCCAGAGAATCTTAGATGTTATTACATACAGCCGGAAATAACTATTGGATATCAGAGCGATGTCAACTTACCAACATTACGACCAGGAATACGACTTTCCCGAAGCGGATCCTTTGTTCGCACCACCACCCAGGACATTGGATCTGATTCCAGAGGCCGACCCAAAACAACATCGCCACAGAAGAGGTAGACGGAGCGGCCTCCTGGTCAGACTTTGAAGGCGTGCACACCACCCACTGCTTTCGAGTATAATACTCGCCTATGTCCAGTCTCTAGATAACAAGGTAGACTAAATTAGGGCAAGGGTTGCTTTCCAGAGAGATATCCGTGATTTTAACATTCTCAGTTTCACGGAAATATGGCTCTCTCAGGATATGTTGTCCGAGTCGGTACAGCCACCGGGATTCTTTATGTGTCGAGCAGACAGAAATAAACATCTCTGGGAAGGAGGAGGGCGGGGGTGTATGCTTCATGATTAACAACTCACGGTGTAATCATAACATACAGGAACTCAAGTCATTTTGTTCATCTGACCTAGAGTTTCTTACAATCAAATGCCAACCATATTATCCCCCAGGAGAATTCTCGTTGGTTATTATCACAGCCGTGCATATCCCTCCTCAAGCCGATACCACGACGGCCGTCAAGGAACTTCCCTGGACTCTATGCAAACTGGAAACCATATATCCTAAGGCTGCATTTATTGTAGCTTGAGATTTTAACAAAGCAAATTTGAGAACAAGGCTATCTAAATTCTATCAGCATATTGTCTGTAGAACTCGTGCGTGCAATACACTGGATCACTGCTACTCTAACTTCTGTGATGCATACAAGGCCCTCCCCCCCTCCTTCGGCAACTCCGACCACGACTCCATTTTGCTCCTACCGTCCTATAGGCAGAAACTCAAACAGGATATACCTGTGACTAGAACTATTCAACGCTGGTCTGACCAATCGGAATCCACATTTCAAAATTGTTTTGATCACACGGACTGGGAAATGTTCCAGGCAGCCTAAGAGAATAATATTGATTTATACACTGATTCGTGAGTGAGTTTATAAGGAAGGGCATTGGAGATGATGTACCCATTTTGACTAAAAACTTACCCTAACCAGACATCATGGATACATGGCAGTATTCGTGCAAAACTGAAAGCGCGAACCACTGCATTTAACCTTAGAAAGATGACTGGGAATAAGGCAATCAAACAAGCGAAATGTCAGTATAGGGACAAAGTGGAGTCGCAATTCAACGACAGACGCATGTGGCAGGGTCTACAGGCAATTACAGACTACAAAAAGAAAACTAGTCACGTCATGGACACAGGCGGCTTGCTTCCAGATAAATTAAACACCTTTGCCTGCTTTGAAGATAATGCAACCTCAGTTGGCTGAAGAAATTTGGCTTGTCACCTAAAACCTTCACAAACATTTACAGATGCATAATTGAGAGCATCCTGTCGAGCTGTATCGCCGCCTGGTACGGCAACTGCACCGCCCACAACCACAAGGCTCTCCAGAGTGGTGCGGTCTGCACAATGCATCACCGAGGTCAAACCCCCTCCTCTCCAGGACACCTACAGCACCCGATGTCACAGGAAGACCAAAAAGATCAAGGACAACAACCACCTGAGCCACTGCCTGTTCACCCCGCTACCATCCAGAAAGCGAGGTCAGTACAGGTGCATCAAAGCTGGGACCGAGAGACTGAAAAACAGCTTCAATCTCAAGGCCATCAGACTGTTAAACAGCAATCACTATAAACAGCCATCACTGATACAGTGAGGCTGCTGCCTACATAGACTCAAAATCATTGGCCACTTTAATAAATGGATCACTAGTCACTTTAATGTTTGCATACCTTGCATTACTCATCTCATACGTATATACTGTATTCTATACCATCTTGCCTATGCCCCTCAGTCATCGCTCATCCATATATTTATATGTACATATTCTTATTCCATTCTTATTCTTACTAAGATTTGTGTGTATTCGGTAGTTGTTGTGGAATTGTTAGATTACTTGTTAGATATTACTGCACTGTCGGAACTAGAAGCACAAGCATGTCGCTACTCGTATTAACACCTGCTAACCATGTGTATGGAACCAATAACATTTTATTTTGATTTGTTCTTGGTTAGTTTCCTCTTATCCTCAAGGGAAACAATAACAGTTTATAAAGTCCTAGGTTGCCCCACATACTCCTGAACTGCACCTAATGAACCTCTCAGGCCTGGTCAACCACAGCCTCTGACATTCTACTGGTGATAGTACATCACTGACTAACACATTATATGCTTCTATGTTGTTGAGGGGCAATAAATGTGTTGACTCTAAAAAAGGACAGGCCAGGGTGAAGATTGCTAGACACTGACAGATAGATAATAGCCCATCTCAAAAACCTTTTCATAATTAATTTGAGCACCACTAGTAGCTTCGTGTGATGTTTGATTAAATATATCAGTAATTTGCATCTGCATTAATAAAGCAGACCTGAACTCGAGAACCAATTTATTTCGTTGAACGGCATGTGACAGCGATGTTTGTCAGAAACATTTATTCCAGTGCAAAAATTGACTAGAAAGTGCAAGTAGGTTAATTTGTCATGAAGTCAATATAATCTAAACTGGGTTGTGTGATATTTCATTAAGAGTTCGTCAGGATTTACTTGATGGTTGGGTTTTGATTTGAATAATGCCCACGCATACCCGATAAACAGCTGCGGAATAAACAGCTGCGGTGATTGCGCTCCATCCGCAGAACACACCGGCACTGACTAAGTTTCCATTGACCCAGGTTTATTTGACTAAAGCGACGTCGCTACACCATTAGGTGTAGCCTAAAGGAAACGGCAGATGTATAGGACAATTTTTCTAAAGATCGACTAAAATGTTAGCCGTTTGACAGGGGTGGATTTTTCTTTTCAGTTTTGTTATTGCGACAAATGACGGAAACTGATAAATATTAGAATATGGCAAATATTAAATTGCATACTATCCATGCTGGCTTTTGCGTCCAGGTAACTCACCCTAGCAGGCAATTATTGCGTCTATTTTCTATGGAAACTTTTTAAATGTCAACATTATAAAAATCACTTGACAAGTTAATGGAAACAGCGATTATCTATTCAACGAGTGGATTTTTCGAATAGAGGATGATTGCCGAATAATTTGAAAGGTACACGTGACGTCACCGCGCAACTATAAAGAGCCACTCCACATTGCATTCAAAATGTCTACTGCTTGCAACTAAAACATGTAGTTTCTCTTTCAAGAATGCCTGAATTGCGTCACCTTTCTTTTCTGGTTGGCAAGTTAATGTCACGGACCGTGTCAATACATTGGCACGTGAATAATTAGAATGTGGCAAATAAGGCTACATGAGACATGAAACAGATAGGTGGGAGGGCATACATGCGGTCACTGATTTATTACACAAGTTGCCTAAATCGGTAATGTTTTTAGCGACACAAGATAGTTCATTGGAAATGCACCCTAGCAGGCAATTGTATTTTCTATGCGAACTTTATAAAGGTCGTGAAAACACAAAATCACAGAAGTTAATAGGAACATCGCTATTAGCGAAGTTTCCATCCAATTGGTGACATTTCAGATTTCATGCGAATATTCTAACATCTGCATAAAGCATTTCCCCACCAGTGGCGTTTCCAACAAACTGAATTTAACTGCAAATGTGTGTGCACTACATCACGCACAGCCTTTTATCGGCAACAAGTACACTGCAGTTATTCTGCATCCAAAATACCAGTTGACCACAGATAAACTGCATTAAAAAAATTAAAAATAAGGGTATTGATATAACCAAGCGTTCCACCGACAGCCCTTGCATGATTTATTTTAGACAATTATCCCAACTTCTCGCCTATTTTGTTTTGGCAACATTTTGAAAGTCCCTCCGAAATGTTTCCATCAGGCCTGTCATGAAATGTTATCCCACGTACTTTACACAAAAGTTTGATGGAAAGAGTGAAACAGACCTGCCAAGCATCGTCTACATAAGACATTTTTTTACTTGAGAAATACTGCAAACATGTTACCTAGATGTAAAATTGCTTGAGTAAAATTGTGGCAAAAGCTGACGTGTTCTTCGATTCATTTAGACTATTGTCAGGAATTTATACTGACTTTGTGCTTATGGTGACAAGCAATAACTGTCACATCGAACCACACTCTTAATGAATCTGCAGGAACCCCTCTTTATATGTCTATTGGTCTAACCAGTTAAGTGTAACTAAATGAATCGAGAATGTAATCTACATAATCCCCCAACGTAATTCTCTCTCATGAAGGCCATCAACAATAACTATTAATGCTGTATAATGATAGGAGACAGGCACAGGAATACGTAATAAGGGGTTTTATTTCTCCATTTAAAATAACAAGTGCACAATACAACAGAGCAAAGGTACTCAACACCAATGAAGAAAAAAAGCACAATGGGGAAGAGAGGGCACACTAAATCAGGGGGAACCAGGTGTGCGTAATGAGACAAGACAGACCTGAGTACCGGCCTCAGGGACAAGGTGTGGGTCAGTCAGGGCGCCAATGGTGAAAAACCCTGCTCAGCGAAGCGTCCAGGATGTCCACCGCAGGAACACGTCGCCACTCCTCTGGGCCGTACCTCTCCCAGTCGATGAGGTACTGGAGATGCCCCACCTGACGCCTCGAATCCAGGACTTCACTGACCAACTATGACGGACCTCCCTCGATGTCCAGAGGAGGAGGCAGGGCGTCACTGGGTCCAGCCTCAGCGAGGGGACCAGGCACCACTAGCCTGAGGAGAGACATGAAAAGTCAACAGGGAGTTGCAAATGGTACGTTACCTCATTAACTCTCCTCAGGACTTTAAAAGCGGACACACAAACCAAAGACTTAACTTCCGGCAGGGTAGGCGGAGGGGCAGGTTAAAGGTGGAAAGCCAGACCTGGTCGCCTGGAGAGAAAACAGGCGCCTCATCGCAGTGGCGGTCGGTCTGTTTCTTGTGCCAACACACTGGAGACGAGTGTGCGCAGCGTTCCAGGTCTCCTCAGCGCGCCGAAACCACTTGTCCACGGCAGGGGCCTCAGTCTGGCTGGGTTGCCAAGGTGCCAGGGCCGGCTGATACGCCTTTCCAGTGCGTATTGGGGTGAGGTTAGTGGAGGAGTGGCGGAGGGAATGCGGCACGTACTCAGCCCAAGGTAGAAAACCCACCCACTCCCCCACCGGTCCTGACAGTAATACCTCAGGACCCTGCCCACTTCCTAATTAACCTGCTCCACCTGTCCATTAACTTGAGGACAGTACCCAGAGGGGAGACTGACCATGATCCCCAGGTGTTCCATTAATTATTTCCATACAAATGAGGTGAACTGAGGGCCACGGTCTGATGCAAAAGGCAGGAATCATGGTCGCAGGCAATGGTCAAAAACAAACAAAACCTCACAATCATACAAACAGAAAGAACTGAACTAAATAGGGAACTGATGAGACCGAACACAGGTGAAATCAATCAACAAAAATGAAAGACAGGGCTACGTTCCAGAACACAAAGAAACATGGCTATGTTCAAGAACACAAATAAAAAGAACAAGGTTGACTAAGAAAAGAAAAGCAGAACCCTACAGGTAGCTTACACAGATTTGCAGACATTATCGCAGGTGCAGCGAAATGTTTGTGTTTCTCGCTCCAACAGTGTAGTAAAACATAGCAATACAAAACAATACACACAATGTAAAAAGAAAGAAATTAAGAAATGTCCGAACAAATCCAATTAATAACCCAAATAGCACTGTAACAGTAATCCAAATGCAATCAAATTTTTCGTCCACTTTCCCTCGCCTCGATTACCTTGGAGAGAGGACGCAGGAATTAAGCAAACCAATTGAGAAAAGGAGAGGCAGCCAGGAGAGGGGAAAGTGGACGAAAATGTACTTGTATGAAATGAGACTCTCCTTCTCCAACACTTATGAAGTTTAGAGGGTGAAAACCCCAAATAGATGTATAAAGTGATTAAAACAAATGTAGCTAGTTGTGCAGGACATGTTTTAAATAAATGATAAGTAACACATGTTTGCGTGCATTCCTTCGATAAAACAATAACTGATTCAAAGGGGGTGTGGCAGATTTCTAAATTGTTCTGAGAAGGATACACTTCTGCTTCCTCACCAAAAGGAGGCTATCGAGGAGGGGAGGACCGTCTTCCGTTTGCCTACAAACGAATTGGAACAACTCCTCGACCACAACACTTATCGGTTTCCGGGTTATGGAGGAGAGAGGACGGGGAAGAGAGGGCTAAGGACGGACTTTGTCAAATGACAAAAAGCCATTGAATTGAATGGGGAGATCCGTTCTATTCATTATATTTCTATGGTTGACATCCTTCATCCGGGACACGGTTAGTCCCCCCTGCTTTGCAGACACGCGCTGACTCTCACCGTCTGTACGATGACATCACGGGGTATAGGAATGGCGGCTCTGGCTGATGGAGGAAAGAGCCAAAAGACCCTGAAACTTTACTTCTAACACAATTAAGAAAGATTTTAAATTGATTGAAACAACATACGGTAACGGAATAGAACCGGAAGAACTCGAATTCCGGTTGATTTACTGTTCAATAGCGACTTACATTCTCGGAAGTTGACTACTGGCACTGCTGACTTCAGGCTAACGTTGTTAGTTAAGCTACCTGCTAATATCATATAGCTAGCTTGTTTAGCTAACGTTGGTAGCAACGTCAGTCATTATTTACTCACATTTTATTGATTGATAAATTCATACATAATTATCCGAAATAAATCATTGTTCTAATTAGTCGGCACGTAATATTGCTACTAGGCTAGTTTCTGAGGACATTCACGAAGGTGAAATAAAAAAATAAAACCCTTCTTGCCATAGCTAGCTAGTTACAGTAGTATTTAGCTAAGCTGAGAAACTAGCAAAGCTGACCAGCAACGTCGCTCCTCTCGCCTTGTTGAGTCCAGTTATCACAAGGATAACAAAATTAGTCTGCTGATCGCGTACTTTTGATGCCATAATGGAAAGTTTAACGTTAACTGATGTGGAGCAGAAGTATTACTCTGATTTGTTCGTTTATTGCGATACGGACAACACCAAGAAAGTGGCTTCCAACGGCAAAGTTCTTGATCTTTTCCGGGCGGCCCAGCTACCCAGTGAGGTTGTCCTGCAGGTAAGCAAGCTAATGTATCAATCTGTGAAGTGTGATAGAGATTTATTGTATGTGGCGTGCTTGTTGACTGGTGAACGTGACAAGACACCTTCTTCTAACGTTAGCCAGTTGCAAAGCCCCTTTTCACTTTGCTAACTGCTAACCAAGTATGCTACCCAGAGGAAGTTAGCAAGTTGCTAGCATTACATTATCTACATGGGCAAACTGATGTTAATAGACATGTTCTTTCAGCACCATATTTATTTCCAATGTTCTTCTAGCTATCTTTCTGCTTGATAGTCTTACAATTTTAATTATTAGCTACCTAACAGTCGATAGCCCACTTCCTTCCTTGTGCAGTTGATGACTGGATACAAAGTTTACAATAATATTGTCCATATTAAACGGACACAATCTTATTTGTATTACCTTGATTATATAGGTCGTTATCAATAAAACAATACTGTGCAGAGCGATCGATTTGGCTGCTGGGGGGTAATGCGACCCCCACCTTTTGCTATTAACGACAATTGTGTGTGTAATATATATATGTGTATGTATGTACCTTTAACTAGACAGGTCAGTGACTGCCTACACCGGCCAAACCCAGATGACACTTGGCCAATTGTGTCTGCCCTTTGGGACTCCCAATCACGGCCAGTTGTGATACAGCCTGGATTCGAACCAGGATGTCTGTAGTGACGCCTCAAGCACTGAGATGCAATGCCATAGACCGCTGCGCCACTCAGGATCCCAGCTATGTGTCGTTTTTCAAGGGATTGTTAAATAAATGTTATAACTATTTGTTTTTAATATCATCACCTCTTGATATACACATTTCCAATTATTCCAAATGTTTAGCTCTATCATCCAAGTTAATCAGCAATTAACTGCATGATCATGATCAGTTAACATCCATTGATCATGTATTTTCAGATAAGTGAGGGTAGCCTATCAATTTGGTATGTAGCTAAATGTGTAGTGAAACATGTTATTAGCTAGCTAGCCAATTTGTCATGGTCCATCAATCAATGAAGCCTATCATGTCTGTTAGCACCAATAGTGATTAAACACTCTTAAAAGCAATGTTAAAAATGTGATAATGATAGCCAACTTCACTAGGTTGGCCTACGTTGATTGGAGAAAAAAGTACATTACCTCTACTTACCACTACGTTTAGCCAAGTGTACAAAGTTTATACCGGTAGCTTACCAGGTAAAAATGATCAACTAACAGTACATCGGCAAAGACATCCCTTCTGCTTGACATGCAGAGCCCACAAAGGATGGCAAATTAACCTAAACCACTCATACTTGACAGGTCTAGTTCACTTTTATATCACTCAAATATCCAATTGATGGTGGCCAATATTGAGAGATATTGTGAAACTACCCTAACATATCTGAAATTACATGATCAATTGATGTTTACTGATCATGATTAACATGCAGTTACTTGTTGTATAACTCTGATAGAGCTAAATTAGTTCCTGATAATGACTCTCATTTCCATGACATTACACTACACATCAGACTCATTGGATGAAGGCCTCTTCTGTACTGGGGCGTTTTGTTAAGAACCCAGAAGCTTGGGATGAACATTAGTACGCATCACTTGCGGTACGGTATCTTTTAATATCAGCGAGAAAAAAGGTTAAATTAATACCCACCTTTTTTATAGGGTTAGTGAGTATTTAGCATTTTTTATTTGAAATGAAAGTAAAGGGCTTTATGTTTCTAGACACTTATCACAATTGAGAATCGATTCATGTTTTAGATGGAGAATTTGGTTGTTTGGGCTGCAAGAGCCAGTCTAACTCAGAAAATAAGTTCCTTGGACCTTAAGGAATAACGGTAGGCTCCGTTTCCTTAAGAGTGCATATTCGGCTATAGCTAAATGTGCACAATTGTTTTGCATGGAATAATCAGAAATGTCATTCTATGCTCTTCAAGAGGTGATAATATTACAACCAAGTAGTTAACATTTATTTTACAATCCTTTGAAAACGGCACACAGTTGTAAAAGGTTTTATCTGAGCTATCCCCCCCCCCCCAGCAGGCAAATCGAAAGTGCTGCACCTTTATTGTGACGGTTTGTTGATAATGACCTATCCAAAGGTCAAAGTGCTCATTTGAATGATTTATCAAATCCAAGATGTAAAGTCAGTAGAATGTGCGTTGTAGCACAGACTGAGTTACTTGAACATAGTTCTGTTCAGCTTGCCTATTTCTTTGTATATTCGTGCTATTATCAATTTCTGGGCTGACATCAACATTACTGTCACGGTTGAAGGATTTCTGGGCTGTCTTTCATTCGAAGTGTCAGTTATTGACCGGCTCAGTCTAATTCCTAAGCCATTTGTCCTGGTGTACATAATTAACTTGCTATTTTTTTGGGCCATGATTTCTTCCTCCTGCAGAAACACAATGCTAATAATTTCTGCTATGGTTGTTTAGTATACTGAAGAAAAGGCTTTATACATGATCCATAAATCTGAGATGTGAAATGTTTCCTGGGTCTGTCAGTTTGACCGCCTATTTCACATTGAAATGATGCTGACTCACTAGGCCTAGGCTGGTAGCATCATTTTTTACCAACGTTGGTCTTACCCTATAGCACTGCAATGCTAAAGGCGTACACCTCTCCATATTCAGATAGTGCATGTTCCTTTTAGACATTACAGACCATTTTGTGCAGACACAAGTCACATTGCTCAGTAAGCACGCAAAGCAACAACTGTCTTCCTGTGTTAGGAAGCAATGTCCTTGGAACTTTCTCTGCGAGAGACTGCAGCATTCTCCCCATTATAACACTTTGGCACAAAACAGTAGTGCATTAACAGAATGAGTTTGTATCACTACAGACTGATGTTGGTAATATTTTGTTGTCTCAGATAACAGAGCTCTGTGGAGCCACTCGCCTGGGCCATTTTGGAAGGAGCCAGTTTTACATTGCACTGAAACTCATCGCTGTAGCCCAGTCTGGACTGCCTCTCCGGGTAGAGAGCCTCAATTCTGGTGAGTAAACATGTCTAGAATTCTCCAACTATTAGAAATGGACCCCTAAAATATGAGGCGGGGTATAGCACCGGACAATGTTTAAATCTTTGTTGGCCTTCGGTCTGGTTATATTTAAAATCAACCTGCTGATATTGAAGGGACAGTAGTAAAGAACACATGACTATACAATGGCATTTATTTGACTTCAAACGTTGCAACAGGAGAGCTGATTGCATAACTTCAAAGATGGAATAAGGATAGCCTACACTTATTCAGAGGGGTTGGGTTAGTTGCATTCAGTTGTGCAACTGACTAGGTTTCCCATTTGAATCAATGGACACACAGTAGGGCCGAGACAATACCAATATCGCGATACTCGTTATTATCGTGGCAATTTAACAAAACACAAAGCAGATTTAACTTATTTAGGAAAACAGACACAATGTTGGAAACAAACATCATTAATGACCAAATATCGCAATACTGGTATCGTCACAGCCCTAACACATGGGCCTAAAATACAAATAAGGTATGTTTTGGTATTGAACTGAATTTGCTCCCTAGAGATGAGCTGTTTTTAAATGTGTAGTATACTGTCAAAACATGGAGGATATGTGCATCACTTGGGAGGCTCACCCAAGTCTCATATCTGTCTATTAATAAGCAACAGGATGCAAATATATGGATGGTTCAGAGATAGAGCATTGGTGAGCATTTGCAGGAAATAAAGGCATCCCTGTAGGGTTAAGATACAAGAGAAGAATAGAGACTTAAGTCAACAGGAAATTGCACAACCCAAACGGGCGGCTGGGCCAGTGAGATTGGAGGAAAAGACTCCAAGTTGCCCTTCAGAACATGAACATCAGGTTTTTTCCACCACCTTTTTTTTTGTCCTGTGTTTGGTATTTCTTTTCAAACCACAATAGGAAAGTGGGAGGTAAAGGTTCATGGTCCCCCAGACTACCCTCCACACCTCCCCGAGAACACCCCACCCTTTTAGCCCACTATCCCAGTTTGGTGGACACACAAAAGCAAACAAAGCAAGAAAAAACTAACAAAAGAATCACTCCCACACACAAGCAATTACCCTGACAAACTACAAAAAGACATGAAAACACACACATTAACTCAACAAAGAAAAACAACTAGAATTGTCATATGACTACATCAAGCTTTGTAAAGCACCTTTGAGATATATAGATATATACACGTTGTCAATCTTGTAATACTTAACTTGATCTGGTTTTCAATATCAACACTTTTGTTGTGATAAGCCATGCTAGACTACAACAACTGACTCGTCAAGACAACTAGCTGGAGGGGATTTGAGGTAGTGCTGTTATCTAGCAGTGTTTTTCATCCACAGTCAAGGACTTGCCTCTGCCTCGCTTTGTTGTGGCCAAAAATGAGCAGGAGACCAGACACACAGCCATGTACCCCGACTTGGAGAACCAGGGGCCTTACCAGGGTGTGATTCCACGACCCCCTGGCCGAGGGCAGGTCAAGAAGGTGTCTGCCCACGAGGTCATCCAGCCCTGTGTGCCCACAGTAGAACCACAGGTCAGTCATAATAATTCTTCCCGCCTGGAGAAGTACTTTAGATATCATGCTCAATAAGAGCTGGTATTTTGATAGTGGTGAAAGTTTGATATAGCCTACATGTTGGAAAAGGCAAGGAAATCAACATTTATTTGATACAAACCAATTTGTATTATCCTTTTTTTAAGAAACTGAGACAGATCTAACTTTGATAGACATACGTTTTATCTAATGTTATTTACCCCTCTGCAGCCCGACACCACATCCCCAGTG
Source organism: Oncorhynchus clarkii lewisi (assembly GCF_045791955.1). NCBI lineage: Eukaryota > Metazoa > Chordata > Actinopteri > Salmoniformes > Salmonidae > Oncorhynchus > Oncorhynchus clarkii. The sequence continues at coordinate 23,619,058 of NC_092154.1, read as the reverse complement.
GTATCTCCCCACCAGTCCCCTCCCACCTCGCCTCATGCCTGGAGAAAGCACAAACGGCAGGCAAGCGGGGGGAACGTAGAGAGACCTCCTGTGGTGGTGGCAGGTGCTGTCTGGACACCTTTCAGAGAAGCACAATCAGGTACACACTCTACTCTGCAAACTGTATCCTCTGCGAAGATGACAATCTGGCGATGGAGATGTCCAATAATGCGTCTTATTGACGTTCACCATCCTGTAACTTTTGCATGTCTTAAATAAATGAGCGTTTCAGCCAATAAACAGAACTGGTTTGTTTCCTGACAAGGATGTTGATGTCATACAATGCTGTGAAAAAGTATTTGCCCCTGTTCTAATTGTAGCTACTTTTGCATATTTTTTTATACTAAATGTTATTAGATCTTCAACCAACACATAATATTAGATAAAGGGAACCTGAGTGAATAAATAACAAATTACGTACTTATTTCATGAGCAAAGTCGTCCAAAAAGTTATACTTTTGACTCATCTGTCCATGGAACACTCTTCCAAGAGTCTTGATGATCATCCAGGTGCTTTTTGGCAAACACGAGTCAACTTTTTGGATGAGATGGGTCCCATTTTATGTCTGGTGAAAACCAAACCCTGCATTCCACAGTAAGAACCTCATACCAACGGTCAAGCGTGGTGGTAGTTTGATGGTTTGGGGATGCTTTGCTGCCTCAGGACCTAGACGACTTGACTTAATAGAGAAGGAACCATGAATTCTGCTATCAGGTAATTCTACAGGAGAATGTCAGGCCACCTGTCTGAAGCTGAAGCACAACTGGGTCATGTAGCAAGACAATGATCCAAAACACACCTCTACCTTCTTGCCCTTTGTGCTGTTGTCTGTGCCCAGTGTTTGTACCATGTTTTGTGCTGCTACCATTCTGTGTTGCTGTCTTGCTATGTTGTTGTCTTAGGTATCTCTTTATGTAGCGTTGTGCTGTCTCTCTTGTCGTGATGTGTGGTTTGTCCTATATTTATATATTTTTATTTTTAATCCCAGCCCCTGTCCCCGGAGGAGGCCTTTTGGTAGGCCGTCATTGTAAATAAGAATTTGTTCTTAACTGACTTGCCTAGATGAATAATTAAAATAAACATGAAAATGGTTAAAAAGCAACAAATTTGAAGTTTTGGAATAGCCTAGTCAAAGTCCGGACCTAATCCCAATTGAGATGTTGTGGCACGACTTGAAATGAGCACTTCATGCTTACACTCAGGGATATCTGTGGGTTTAAGGGGGCAATTACATTTTCACACAGGGGAATTAGGTGTTGAACAACTTTTATTAAATAAAACAAATATACATTTTGTTATTGGTAAACTCAGGTTCTCTTCATCTAATATTAGGTTTTGGTTGAAGGTCTGATAACATTCAGTATCAAAAATATGCAAAAAATAGAGACAATCAAAAAATTGGGCAAATACTTCTTCACCACACTGTCTCTCTGTAGTCCAGTCCTTCAACAGTTCTTGAGTATGCTCTCTACTGTTGCTAGAACAATCTTTGTGTAATCTAATAGCACTGTCTGAGGCTGTGTAACTATCCTCTCTCCATAGGACCTGTGGTGGTAGGTGATGGGATGTGGTCTGCCCACTCACCTCCCCCCGTTCAGGAAAGCTGGGTCAGTTTGAAAGATACTTATCCCCCCTCCTCCAGCAAAATGCCACCAATGCATCTCTCGCCGGTCCAGGTAGTGCAGCAAATGCTTCCATGGACCTGTCATCTTTCTCACTTAAAGGCAGAGATGGAGCTTTATCTTAACTTCTTGTCTAGCCTACTTCACTATATGCTCTTTTTTGATGGCTTCAGTTTCCCCTTCATAAAAATACATATTTCACTGCAATAAATCAGGAACAGTTCTGTGTCCAAATGAGCAAGATTCATTGTAAGTGGGTTGAGGTATTTGAAAACAAACACTTGCAAATCCTCTTCTGATACTCTTCTGTTTATTTCCCATCGTCCCACAGTCTGTGTATTCATTACCTATTAGTACTATCACAGCTCTTCCAAAGGATTGTTTCAATCTGTTATTTTCCTCTAAATGTTTCACTTGGCTGCCTTTAGGAGAACTCTTCCATACGAACGGTTGCGTCTATTACTACAGCCAATGAAATCCAAAGACAGTCCAGTAGCGGTTATGACGACCCCTGGAAAATCACGGACGAGCAGAGGCAGTATTACATCAATCAGTTCAAGACCATCCAGCCCGACCTCAACGGTTTCATTCCTGGTAAGTAGAGTGATCTTTGTCTAGAATAGGGTTGTAACTTTCCAAAAATGTCCAAGTTTTCCATTAAGCCTGGATGGAGGATTCTTGGAATGAGCAGAACATCAGGAATCTTCAACCGGATTTCTGACAAACCAGGGAATTTAAGGACATTTTGCAACCCTAGTTTGAGACCACCTTTTACACTTGTTCCCATTTAAAGGTTACAGGGACTCTGGCTGTTACACTACAATGATTGGCCTATCACTAACTGACTTTTTCCCTTTGTCTATATTACAGGTTCTGCCGCAAAAGAGTTTTTCACTAAATCAAAGCTACCTATTCTTGAACTGTCCCACATTTGGTAAGTTATTAGAAGGTGTGCTATTGGCTTTAGTTGAGATGTTCCCCATAGCTCATATGTTATCATTAGATATCTGCTTCAGTTTTAATCTAGGAAGCTATATCAAAGAATGGAAAATATAACCTTCGGTAACTCCTCTTCAATTAATGAATTTGGCTACCAGTTGGTGAATTCACAAGGGATTCCAGCAGATTGCAATGCATGAGTGGGTTTAAATAAATATTCTCACATTCTTTGCATTACAGGGAGCTTTCGGATTTTGATAAAGACGGGGCGTTGACACTGGATGAGTTCTGTGCTGCATTTCATCTTGTTGTTGCTAGGAAAAATGGCTATGACCTTCCCGAAAAGCTGCCAGAGAGTCTTATGCCAAAGCTTATTGACTTGGATGACTCAGCAGGTAATAGCTCGTACTCTCCTACTGCTCCATATTCTGAATCTGTCAAAATCTGCCCCGGGGACCATCTGCTGCAGACAGTTGATTTATGAAACACGGAAAGAAATAAGTGTGATTGAATGGAACAGTCATCCTGATGGTATAAATGTTCCATGTTCTAGAGGTTCCAGACCAGGCCCCTGACGTCGGCTACTCGGGCTCCCCCGTGGAGGTGACCCCAAACAAGTCCCCCATGCCCTCACTCAACCAGACCTGGCCTGATCTCAACCAGGGCAACGAGGTTGGACACAGCACCACCCCATGTTATCACTGTAGAAAAGGACATTATTGAACTTTTACCTTTCCAGCATTTTGTAAATTACTTCTCAATGAAATGATCGATACGGTCCTTTCCATTGTGAGGTGTTAGTACCTATCCTCTTGCAGGACTTTCCTGATTCAGTACCTTTCTTATCCATTTCTGAGAAACACCACTTAGTACTTACTAATTTACATACTGTATATGTTTTGTCAGAAAGCTGCAATTGTTGATATTCTTATCAGTCCCAAAGTCAGTTTGCTCCATTTCTGTTTATCTAGTTATCACTAACCAGTTTCTAGCCAATATCCACCCCCTCCTCACTATTACTAATGGATGATATGTGATGATAAATGTAGTTCATCACCCCTCCTGTGGGAGAGCAGTGGGGTTTGTAACTGGGTCTGGAATCATCCTGTGTGTGACGATCCATTGAGATGCCTGTGGTGCTGATGTACTTCTGCTCTTGTCTCTAGCAGTGGGAGACTTTTAGTGAACGCTCCTCCAGCTCACAAACTCTGACCCAATTTGATTCTAACATTGCACCAGCTGACCCTGTAAGTCAATCACCTAGTTTGCCTGTTTCTGTATTAATGATAATATTAACCCTTGGCCCCTTGATCTCTCTCTTAGAGTGCATGTACTTAATTCTGCTGAATCTGCCACAACGGAGGTGTCAATGTGATTTTGCTTGCTTAGCTTATTGGATACTCAACTTTCTGTCCCATATTAAAAATATGACATTGGGTTCTACAATATATTTATTTATTTTGACCTTTATTTAACTAGGCAAGTCAATGTCTGGGCTATTTATTTGATCAATTATAGCAGTATGAAATATCTTTCCCATATCTTCTGGTTTCTTAAATCTGCATAATTGCCACGCATATACAGTGGGGCAAAAAAGTATTTAGTCAGCCACCAATTGTGCAAGTTCTCCCACTTAAAAATATGAGAGGCCTATAATGTTCATCATAGGTACACTTCAACTATGACAGACAAAATGAGAAAAAAAAATCCAGAAAATCACATTGTAGGATTTTTTATGAATTTATTTGCAAATTATGGTGGAAAATAAGTATTTGGTCAATAACAAAAGTTTATCTCAATACTTTGTTATATACCCTTTGTTGGCAATGACAGAGGTCAAACGTTTTCTGTAAGTCTTCACAAGGTTTTCACACACTGTTGCTGGTATTTTGGCCCATTCCTCCATGCAGATCTCCTCTAGAGCAGTGATGTTTTGGGGCTGTTGCTGGGCAACACGGACTTTCAACTCCCTCCAAAGATTTTCTATGCGGGTTGAGATCTGGAGACTGGCTAGGCCACTCCAAGACCTTGAAATGCTTCTTACGAAGCCACTCCTTCGTTGCCCAGGCGGTGTGTTTGGCATCATTGTCAATCTGAAAGACCCAGCCACGTTTCATCTTCAATGCCCTTGCTGATGGAAGGAGGTTTTCACTCAAAATCTCACGATACATGGCCCCATTCATTCTTTCCTTTACACGGATCAGTCGTCCTGGTCCCTTTGCAGAAAAACAGCCCCAAAGCATTCTTTGTCCTCCAAACATGACGAGTTGAGTTTTTACCAAAAAGTTATATTTTGGTTTCATCTGACCATATGACATTCTCCCAATCTTCTTCTGGATCATCCAAATGCTCTCTAGCAAACTTCAGACGGGCCTGGACATGTACTGGCTTAAGCAGGGGGACACGTCTGGCACTGCAGGATTTGAGTCCCTGGCGGCGTAGTGTGTTACTGATGGTAGGCTTTGTTACTTTGGTCCCAGCTCTCTGCAGGTCATTCACTAGGTCATTCACCCCCGTGTGGTTCTGGGATTTTTGCTCACCGTTCTTGTGATCATTTTGACCCCACGAGGTGAGATCTTGCGTGGAGCGCCAGATCGAGGGAGATTATCAGTGGTCTTGTATGTCTTCCATTTCCTAATAATTGCTTCCAGTTGATTTCTTCAAACCAAGCTGCTTACCTATTGCAGATTCAGTCTTCCCAGCCTGGTGCAGGTCTACAATTTTTTTTCTGGTGTCCTTTGACAGCTCTTTGGTCTTGGCCATAGTGGAGTTTGGAGTGTGACTGTTTGAGGTTGTGGACACGTGTCTTTTATACTGATAACAAGTTCAAACAGGTGCCATTAATACAGGTAACGAGTGGAGGACAGAGGAGCCTCTTAAAGAAGAAGTTACAGGTCTGTGAGAGACAGAAATCTTGCTTGTTTGTAGGTGACCAAATACTTATTTTCCACCATAATTTGCAAATAAATTCATTAAAAATCCTACAACGTGATTTTCTCATTTTGTCTGTCATAGTTGAAGTGTACCTATGATGAAAATTACAGGCCTCTCTCATCTTTTTAAGTGGAGAACTTGCACAATTGGTGGTTGACTAAATACATTTTTGCCCCACTGTAAGCCTTTTCTAACCTTATAAACTGTTCTGACAGTATGAAAGGAGTTATCTTTACAGTCAGAAAGGGAATGGATAGATTCCTTAAAGCATTATTATTGTGAGCTAATGATCAAACAAGAAACCTTTGTCCTTACAGGATACAGCTATTGTCCACCCTGTTCCCATCCGCATGACCCCAAGCAAGATCCATATGCAAGAGATGGAGCTGAAGAGAACCGGAAGTGGTAAGATGGTTTCCCCATATGATAACAGCGCTTAAACATACACTGAGCTCTGTCCTCTAAAGCAGTGTTCACTTTTGAGACTCCATCAACTAGCAACTCTCATGTATTTGGCTGGGAGTGGTGAAGGGATGCACTGTACCTTTTTCTTTTAAGAACTGTTTAAAAAATATATATATATATACTGTTGATGGAATTTACTGTTTTCTTTCTCATTCCTGCAGACCACACACATCCTACCAGTCCCCTGATGGCTAAACCACCTGAGCTTTCTGAAGAAACCAAGCTTGCCACCTCTATGAAGTTTGTAACAGCTAACTCTGGTAAGTGTCAAGGGATGTTCCATTATCATAAAGAACTTAGGACTATTGCAGTTTGTAGGTAAATCTATTGTAGAAAATGTCATGTGACCATAATTATATGGCATTTCCTTGAGGATTGGTTAAACAGAATACTAATGTTCTTTACTAAAGGTGATGGTTATAGCAGTTCAGATTCATATACTTCAGATCAAGACCCAATTACAAGTGTTGTAACAAGACAAAGGTAAGTTAGTCTCAATGTCTAGAGATAATAGATGCTTTGTTTATTGAAGCGCTTTTGAACAGTAAGCTCACTAGCCGTGTTGTCTGGGTTGTAGGTCTAATTCTGGGACCTCTCCTGAAGGTCTAAAGGTGGCGGCTGCCCCCCCACCACCCCCTCCCAGGCCCAACGCCTCCCACTCCCGCTCCTCCTCGCTAGACATGAACAGAAACTTTGCCGCTCACCCCACAGGGCCACAGCAATCCGGAGTCGTGGCCTGTCCTCCAGCCATACCTCCTAGGCCGCTACCCACACAGGTAGAAAGCCAATACAGACAGAAGAAAGTCAATCTCATAGCAGAAGAGATGTTGCCACCTCTGGGTAGTCTTTTTTTTTATAGGAAATATACACATTGAAATGCTGAAATCTCTTCCCTTTGTCTTTTCTTGTCCATACGCTCTATTCACTCTACACAGACTACAGTCATTGACCATGTACTCTCCAGTTCAAGGTTGTGTTCAGTTTTCAACGTGCAGTGTTAAGTCTGAACTCTGTCTATCCCCTTTGTCCCCAGACCTCTGGTCCTCATAGTGGGCATCGCTCGGATGAGGGCCTGGCAGCTCACTCCACTACCTCGCCCCAGCAGATCCCAGAGCAGCCCAACTTCGCTGACTTCAGTCAGTTCCAGGCGTTCGCTGCCTCAGATCAGCCCAGTGACGACGGGGAGAAGCACCCAGAGAGTCTGCCAGTGAGTCAGACATACAGTATAATACAGAACATGTTCTATCAGCTGTGCTCTGTTATAAGAAAAGAAACTGAGACTGTGTGTGCTCTGTTCACAGGTAGAGAAGTCTACAGAAGGGGCTGGGCCTTTGAGAACTGTGAAGATTGACAACCAGGAAGAGAGAGCTGCAGCTACTGTGAACTCTGTAAGTAGTGGACTTACTGAGACCATGATGCCAATACTGGGGGCCTAAATGTCCTCATTTGTTCAGATGATTTATACAGTGGGTTTGTTTTTTTCCTGTCAGGCCAAAGGGTCCATCATGGCCCCCCCACCCAAACCTGTCCGCCGGAGACTGAAATCCGAGGACGAACTCCAGGATGAAGCCCTCCCCCCGAAGTCTAACGTCATAGCCACTGTTCTAGCTACACTGCCATCCATTCCCAGGTAGGAACAGGGGTTTCAAAGGAATCTCAAATCAAATGTTATTTGTCACATACACATGGTTAGCAGACGGTAATGCAAGTGTAGCGAAATGCTTGTGCTTCTAGTTCCGACAATGCAGTAATATCCAACTAGTAATCTAACCTAACAATTTCACAACAATTACCTTATGCACACAAGTGTAAAGGAATGAATAAGAATATGTACATAAAGATATATATGAATGAGTGATGGTATAGAAGGGCATAGGCAAGATGCAGTAGATGGTATAGAGTACCGTATAATACATATGAGATGAGTAATGTAGGGTGTGTAAACATATGAAGTGGCATTGTTTAAAGTGGCTAGTGATACATTTTTCATCCATTTTTACATTATTAAAGTGGCTGGAGTTGAGTCAGTATGTTGGCAGCAGCCACTCAATGTTAGTGGTGGCTGTTTTAACAGTCTGATGGCCTTGAGATAGAAGCTGTTTTTCAGTCTCTCGTTCCCTGCTTTGATGCACCTGTACTGACCTCGCCTTCTGGATGATAGCAGGGTGAACAGGCAGTGGCTCGGGAGGTTGTTGTCCTTGATGATCTTTTTGGCCTTCCTGTGACATCGGGCACATAGTAAATCTGAATAGTGACTGGTCTGTGGTTGTTGATTATACATTAGATTCTGTAGTTAACATCAGTAACGAACTTAAAACTCTCTTGAATACTTTTTGCAGGTCTGTTGGTAAGGATAAAAAAGCAATTCAAGCCTCTATCAGAAGAAACAAGGAAACCAACACAGTTTTGGCCAGACTCAACAGTGAATTACAGCAACAGCTAAAGGTATAGGAGTGATTACAATAATACATGCATGCTAGCTAGCTATTCTGTTACTAAAATGAACCTGATGCTTATTTTGGAAAATGTTATCTTCACAAAATCCAAGCCTTTAACAAGGTTAAACTTTAGTCCTCGTTTGAGGATTGTTTATCTTGTTGTTTTTAATTCATAGGACTTACTAGAAGAGAGGATATCTTTGGAGGTTCAACTGGAACAGCTCAGACCATTTTCCCATTTGTAACCTGTGTGTGTGAGGAGGACAAGTCCATGAGAGAAGATAGGAGAGACCTGAAGGGGCCTTTTGTGTGATGCACATGTTATCTCCGCTGTCCATTCCCTCTGCATTCTGCTGTCTCTTCTGTGGGAACCAGATGGACTGACCGACCGTCTGTCTGTCGGACGGTCTGCCTGATGGTCTGTCTGTCGGACGGTCTGTCTGTCGGATGGACGGACGGACGGTCGGTCTGACTGACTGACGGGCTGACTGACGGACTTGACCGCCTGTCGGTCGGACTGACGGTCGGTTTGCAACAACACACCCTGACTCGCCCTCATCAGACAGAACAGTCTTTCCAAAGGGGCTGGGATAGGAATGTTACAAATATTGGCACTTTTATTTATCAAAGAAATAGCAAAGATTATTCTGGACGTCAATTCCTTATACTATATCACAGGCCCCGGGGCCAGACTGACAGGCACTGAACTGGAACTTGAGTCATGGGGTACTGAAGGCCGAGTTCCATCCCTCATTCTTCCCCATGATGACAAGTGTCCAGTAGAGGAGCACTCTGGGGTCTGCCTGTGCTGTGTGTGGGCCTGGTCTCCTGGGACCTGTCGAGGACAGATAATCATGCCAGTGAAGGCATTGTGAGGAGTCTACAGGAGATTACTCTCTATCCTGGAGTGCTTTGGACTGATCATGTGACAGGAATGAATTCATGTTCCAGTTTATTACAGCATCCCGCTACGCGGAGGGCTATTCTGTCCATGTGCGTCTCTGTATACATGTGTGCTGTATGTATGGTGTGTGTTTGGATTTATTTGGGCACGCAATGGTTACATAAACGGCATGATGAAATGAGTGTGTATGTATATTTTTTTCTTCCACTAGTCTTCTGCAATTTAATCTGTAACAAAATGAGCTGTGTTACTATGTGAAGTGATTGACCCCCAGATGACAGACCACCTTTTTGTTTTTGCTCCTGGCTCTGTAGTTGCTCATGCTGACGCTGCCTGTGCCTCTTACGGTACATAAATTGAATCAGTCCTGCCCCAAACACAAGGTTCCCTGTGAGATATGATAACCAACTATGGAAGCGAGACCAGAATGAAACGACTGCACTTTTCCCCTCTTTTTTGTTTTTGTCCACCCCCCCCCCCCCCCCCCGCATGTTGTTCATGCTCTTATCTAGTATGAAGACAGTGCTTAAGTACAAACCACTTGATTTCTACCTGTATACGGTATCTTACCTAGTCTGACATTTGTGTTGGTATCTACACCTTGTATAACTGTCTTTTTGTTTTTCTGGAACTTCTTGTGTTTTCTTAATTTCTTAACCTGTCTTCAAAAGCCTTACTCCTGGCGTTCAGGTTTCCACTGTAATCTATTCTCCCTGTATTGAACCAAGTTGAGCCTTCTTTTCCCTGCTGTTCAGGTTGATGTACTGTATAAGGGGTATGTTGTATATTGTATATGATACACACCTTTTGATCTCAAATGTACATTTGCATTAATTGCTGACTAACAGCAAATATTCTATTTAATTGCTTATATTATGGCTGTGTGATCATAGATGTTTAACTGCATGGATGTATCTCTGCAGAATGAACTAGCAGCTGTGTGATTTTTACACAAAATAAAAACTGCACAATATTTTAACTGCCTTTTTACCAGGTCTAATTTATTTTATTGCTCATTTGACTCAAGGAAGAACTTACAAATGTGTATATTGCTACATTTTTAACACTATCAATTTATGCATTCCAGTCTGACATACAAGTTAACTTCTCCCCAGGTGTAACATTTCTCAAGCAAAAGGTATGTAGTGTATAAGCTGGAAGTAGACGCCTAAGTGGTGTCCATTCGTTTACTCAAATTAGGAGAGAGGTGGTAGGGTTAGGGGAAAATATGTCAAGGCAAAGGGTGGCTACTTTAAGAATCTCAGATATAAAATATATTTTGATTTAACTCTTATTTTTTTGTTGTTACTACATGATTCCCTATGTGTTGTATCATAGTTTTGATGTCTTCACTATTATTCTACAGTGAATGTAGGAAATAGTAAAAAGGAGAGAGAAAGACTGGAAGGAGTAGGCGTGTCCTTTGACGAGTACTGTGTGTGTATATACAGTGGGGCAGAAAAGTATTTAGTCAGCCACCGATTGTGCAAATTTTCATCATAGGTACACTTCAACTATGACAGACAAAATGAGAAGAAAAAAAAAATCCAAAAAATCACATTATAGGATTTTTAATGAATTTATTTGCAAATTATGGTGGAAAATAAGTATTTGGTCACCTACAAACAAGCAAGATTTCTGGCAAAATTGTAGACCTGCACCAGACTGGGAAGACTGAATCTGCAATAGGTAAGCAGCTTGGTTTGAAGAAATCAACTGGGAGCAATTATTAGGAAATGGAAGACATACAAGACCACTGATAATCTCCCTCGATCTGGCGCTCCACGCAAGATCTCACCCCGTGGGGTCAAAATGATCACAAGAACGGTGAGCAAAAATCCCAGAATCACACGGGGGTGAATGACCTAGTGAATGACCTGCAGAGAGCTAGGACCAAAGTAACAAAGCCTACCATCAGTAACACACTACGCCGCCAGGGACTCAAATCCTGCAGTGCCAGACGTGTCCCCCTGCTTAAGCCAGTACATGTCCAGCCCCGTCTGAAGTTTGCTAGAGAGCATTTGGATGATCCAGAAGAAGATTCGGAGAATGTCATATGGTCAGATGAAACCAAAATATAACTTTTTGGTAAAAACTCAACTCGTCGTGTTTGGAGGACAAAGAATGCTTTGGGGCTGTTTTTCTGCAAATGGACCAGGACGACATTTCAAGGTCTTGGAGTGGCCTAGCCAGTCTCCAGATCTCAACCCTCAGAAAATCTTTGGAGGGAGTTGAAAGTCTGTGTTGCCCAGCAACAGCCCCAAAACATCACTGCTCTAGAGGAGATCTGCATGGAGGAATGGGCCAAAATACCAGCAATAGTGTGTGAAAACCTTGAAGACTTACAGAAAACGTTTGACCTCTGTCATTGCCAACAAAGGGTATATAACAAAGTATTGAGATAAACTTTGGTTATTGACCAAATACTTATTTTCCACCATAATTTGCAAATTCATTAAAAATCCTACAATGTGATTTTCTGGATTTTTTTTTTCTAATTTTGTCAAACATAGTTGAAGTGTACCTATGATGAAAATTTACAGGCCTCTCTCATCTTTTTAAGTGGGAGAACTTGCACAATTGGTGGCTGACTAAATACTTTTTTTGCCCCAGTATATATATTCACAAAAAAAATAGGGGGGATTGGAAATGATGCAGACAGACGAGGACAAAGTACAAAATAAAAAGTTGCAATTCACTTGAAACAAGGATCCGTTTTACTCAAAGGGTAACATTAGTACTATATTCTTCTTTCTCCTCAAGACAACAGGACTTGGTGCACCATTTCTAGTTAGGTTTTTTATAGCAGGATGAACTCTAGTTACACAGAACATATAGGAATACAATAACTTGTAATATCAACAATGATGAGGACGTAGCTTTCACTTCTATTCTCTTCTCTTATAGTTGACTTGTGAAATTGTCCTGAACATTGGTGCCCTCCAGATGTCTACTTCACCACTCTGGAAAGGGAATAACGTAAGTTAAAATACATTTCTTGTCATTGTCACATGGTGCAGTTGAACAATAATAAATAAAGCCTGGTTTGATTTGCAATATTATTTGTCCAGTAATAGAGCAGAACTCACACTGTTGTCTGTTTGTAGCGGTCAAGGGCCTCCTGTGCCACCACCTCTGAGAACTTCGGGTCGTTCCAGGTAATGTCTCCAGGCACACTGAAGGTCATGGCAGGGGTGTTAAACAGCTGCACAGACACGTTGGTGTCCCCTGGTTTCTCAGGGTCCTCCGTGTCCTTGGACATGACCTTGGAGGAGATTAAGACATTTCAACATACAGTTGAAGTGGGAAGTTTACATACACTTAGGTTGGAGTAATTAGAACTTGTTTTTCAACCACTCCACAAATTTCTTGTTAACAAACTATGGTTTTGGCAAGTCGATTAGGACATCTACTTTGTGCATGACACAAGTCATTTTTCCAACAATTATTTAGCCAGATTATTTCACTTCTAATTCACTGTATCACAATTCCGGGTCAGAAGTTTACATACACTAAGTTGACTGTGCCTTTAAACAGCTTGGAAAATTCCAGAACATTATGTCATGGCTTTAGAAGCTTCTGATAGGCTAATTGACATTATTTGAGTCAATTGGAGGTGTACCTGTGGATGTATTTCAAGGCCTACCTTCAAACTCAGTGCCTCTTCGATTGACGACATGGGAAAATCTAAAGAAATCAGCCAAGACCTCAGAAAATAACTTGCAGACCTCCACAAGTCTGGTTCATCCATGGGAGCAATTTCCAAACAACTGAAGGTACCTCTGTACAAACAATAGTATGCAAGTATTAACACCATGGGACCGCACAGCCGTCATACTGCTCAGGAAGGAGACGCGTTCTGTCTCCTAGAGATGAACATACTTTGGTGCAAAAGTGCAAATCAATCCCAGAACAACAGTAAAGGACCTTGTGAAGATGCTGGAGGAAACGGGTACAAAAGTATCTATATCCACAGTAAAATGAGTCCTATATCGACATAACCTGAAAGGCCACTCAGCAAAGAAGAAGCCACTGCTTCAAGTCCACCATGAAAAAGCGACTATGGTTTGCAGCTGCACATGGGAACAAAGATCGTACTTTTTGGAGAGATGTCCTGTGGTCTGATGAAACAAAAATAGAACTGTTTGGCCATAATGACCATCGTTATGTTTGGAGGAAAAAGGGGGAGGCGTGCAAGCCGAAGAACACCATCCCAACCGTGAAGCACGGGGGTGGCAGCATCATGTTGTGGGGGTGCTTTGCTGCAGGAGAGACTGGTGCACTTCACAAAATAGATGGCATCATCTATGGGTCTTCCAAATGGACAGTGACTATGCATACTTCCAAAGTTGTGGCAAAATGGCTTAAGGACAACATAGTCAAGGTATTGGAGTGGCCATCACAAAGCCCTGACCTCAATCCTATAGAACATGTGTGGGCAGAACTGAAAAAGCGTGTGTGAGCAAAGAGGCCTACAAACCTAACTCAGTTACACCAGCTCTGTCAGGAGGAATGGGCCAAAATTCACCCAACTTATTGTGGGAAGGTTGTGGAAGGCTACCCAAAACGTTTGACCCAAGTTAAACAATTTAAAGGCAATGCCACCAAATACTAATTGAGTATATGTAAACTTCTGACCCACTGGAAATGTGATGAAAGAAATGAAAGCTGAAATAAATCATTATCTCTACTATTATTCTGACATTTCACATTCTTAAAATAAAGTGGTGATTGTAACTGACCTAAGACAGGGAATTTTTACTAGGATTAAATGTCAGGAATTGTGAAAAACTGAGTTTAAATGTATTTGGCTAAGGTGTATGTAAACTTCAGACTTCAACTGTACGTCTATTCATAAGACCATGATAAAAATAAATACTTTAGTAAAAGAAACCCCATGCAGACTATGGAGTCTCACTGTTTCAATCTTGAAGATTCCATCCTTGGTGTCGGTATTGTTGGCCAGGGCAGACACCCAGCCAAACTGCTTGCTGAACAGGTCCAGCAGGCTGGATGTGTTAGACATCTTCTCCTCAAACCTCCTCAGCTGCTTGTTGTACTCCTGGGTGAACTTCTCAGCCATGGCCAGGGCCTGCTCCAGCTCCTCCTTCAGAGGACCAGTCAGAGGCTTCTTCCCAGAGCAGTCTGGACGAGAGAACATCAATTCATATAATACACAACTATATAGTCAACAGGGTTGCTGTTGTCCCTTCAGCCCTATGTCAGCAACTTCTGGTGTGATGTAATAGCAACTTATTATACTTGATTCAGCCAAGGCATGGCTTTGTGGTATCATAGAGACTTGAAAATGTAGGTGTACAAGCCAGTGCATGTTGCATGATGAATGCTACTCCCTGGGATGTCAGTGCCAAGGATAATCCTGCTTGCTTTTGTTCAGACCTGTTCTGACCTCTGAGTTATGAAGCACTTGGGTTATGTGAATGTTGCAAAAGAGAAAAGACAAATCTGAAGGGCTTTACCAATATCCTGGATCGCTACACATTTTTCACACTCTCCTCGCAGTTTAATGCAGCCAGCAGAATTGCGACGTATCTCTCTGCAGGTCATACCGGAAGGCTTTGTCACAACAACATCCTCATTCACACTCCCCTCTGTGGAAAAAAAGACCCAAAGGTAATTTTATGTGACTCTTCACATCATATTATGGTCTAATAACAGTTGTTTAATTAGGACTGAGGCATACCCTCTGAGGGGTTGATGTCAAAGTTAGCATCTGCATCCATGAAAGGCCCCATGGAGCCAAAGATATTCCAGGCCATGTCCATCATGGGAGCAAACATGTTGTGGAACCCATGGAAGTCTGGGTCCTTCAGAGGGGACCTGACCACACGGGAATGCACCTCGCCCGCCTTTGCTCTCTCATTGGCCCTCTCACCCTGACCCCAGATGCTGGGCATGCGGTAGGGGCTGGGGAACATGGGAGGGTTGAGGGAGCGCATGTGGTCAAACACCCTCATGCTGTCAGTGAAGATGCTGTCCACCCCATCGGCCACGTTGGAGTAACGCTCCTCCAGATTCTGGAACCTCCAGCTCTGCTCCTGGTCCTCTCGCTCCAGAACATCCATGTTCTCCCCGTTGATCCAGATGGAGAATGGAGAGGTCCTGTTCAGAACCTCTTCCAGCTGAGAGAAAACAGGAGAAAGCAGCTAGTACAACAGTAACCTATTTTATTTGGAAGGATTGTATAACAATAGTTAAGCACATTGATCATGTGCTTTTGTACTGCACACCCCTGTGTAAGTCTTTCTCACAAAACATATTTGAGTTACAATTGCAAACCAATGTGGAGATTGATTGATGATAGTTGAGTAGTGTAGTTGAGGCGATACCTGTCTGCCGACTAGTCCAGCGCCACTGCTGCAGGTCCTGGAGTAGTACTTGATGCAGGTGTTCTTCAGGCAGGGCTTGCACTCCTCCCACAGAGACTGCATGGTGCCGTTACACACCTCCTGCTCCTCACTCAGCTTCGTCTCCATCTCCTGAGCTGCCTTCAGAGCATCCTGACAAACAAGCACAGAAACAGGGTCAGTGGCTGGGAACTACTGTAATCACCCAGGAAACTGTATAAGGTGATGAATTGCATACAAAATGTACAAGTTGATCACAGATTTTTTTGGGGGGCCAATATAGTGACCAAAGCTCAACATGTACAGTATGATGCTCAAATACACTGTACCTCTTTTTGCTGTGAAGTTTTCTCCAGGGCACTCAGGAACTTCTCATGGTCCTCTCCAGACCTCTCCATCACTGTCTTCATCTCCTTCACCCCACTGATAGCATTTTCTATCTGCTTGTCCAGGTACTTCATTCCGAGGAGGGAAATCTCTGCCAATAAGAATCGTTGCTTAAAAATAAATCTCCAAATGACTCCAATGGACAGAACATCCCGCATCATACAATTTACCGGTATTTAAAAAATATTTTGTTCTCAGATGACTTACGGTTTAGATCGTCCTTGGATGGAGGCAGTAGACACTGAGCAGAGACCAGGAGCAGGGCAAGGCCCACTATTGACCCTAAGACTTTCATCATCACTTTTTCTCATATATCAAGCGACTGATGCAGTACAAACCTGAAAAACAGACATGATACAATATCACTGGCAAACCTAAATCTAATACATTTATGGGGGGGGAATGCCTATGGAAGCTACTTGGGGCTGAGGGTATTTTGGATGTAATGATTACACCTCATGAAAAGCACTGCAAAATGACCTCATAGTTCACTTCTGACCTTGGTGTTGTTGTGATGTTGATTATATCCACTAGAGGGTAATGTTGCACATCTAATAATGATAATAGTGTGACTAGGGTTGCAAAGTTACCGGAATCTTCAGTAATTTTGGTAATTAAGGGAGAATCTATGGCAATCTATCGTAACTTTGGTAATTTATACTTGAATCATTAAAAAAATATGTATATATAGTATATGTTTTTACATCTGTGTCCATATTGTCCATGAGTTTCTAGTAGATACAACATATGGTTCAAGAGAAAATTGACGGACTAATGAAAAAAAGCATCTAACCGACAATGGCAAGTCCATAGTTGCAACTCTTCCAACTATTGACAACAAAGTAGTAAAATAAAATAAATAAGTGTGTAAAATAATATAATATTTAATATAATATAAAGGATATTTCATGCTGAAACCCTCATATTAAAAACCAATGGTATTCACTACGTTGATGGTAATGTTTTACAGCTTTGTCATGACATTTTTTATTTGAATATCATCTTATTTAATTATTTCATATATTTTACATGTGATAAGGTCACACAGAGGGCAAGAGATAATTAGACTCCTGTAAAAATCTGAAGTACCCAAAAGGCCACTAGATATCTTGTGATAGATTACATGAAATACTTGAAAGATACCACATTTCTGGTAGTTTCCAGTAATATACCTTCCCTTTGCAACCCTAAGTGTGACACAGCAGCCTCCCGGGCGGCGCAGTGGTCTAAGTGCCACCAGAGATTCTGGGTTCAAGCCCAGGCTCTGCCGCAGCCGACCACAACCAGGAGGCTCATGGGGCGACGCACAATTGGCCCAGCGTCGTCCGGTGTTAGGGAGGGTTTGGCCGGAAGGGATATCTTTGTCTCATCGCGCACTAGCGACTCCTGTGGCGGGCCGGGCGCAGTGCCCTCTGACCAGGTCGCTAGGTGCGGCTGGCATCCGGGTTGGATGTGCGTTGTGTCAAGAAGCAGTGCAACTTGGTTGGGTTGTGTTTCGGAGGACGCGTGGCTCTCGACCTTCGCCTCTCCCGAGTCCGTACGGGAGTTGCAGTGATGAGACAAGACAGTAACAGTACTAATTGGATACCACGAGAACATTCTGACGTTAGCAAATTTTATCCAAAGGATGCAGTGTGTTTAATCTGCATTACATCATATACCTTTGTCACATTTGATACTTTTCTAATTTTGTTAATATAAGTATAGACATTAGACTCCTAGAGCCCTGTAGACATGGATACAATGTGAGGATTAGGAGACATTTATCTGACAGATAAACGTTTGTTTCTGTTCCACTCCAACAGGAGGAAAGTACAAACACAAATCCTTCTCCACGAATCTCTGTGAATATTCCAGGCAGCCCTATAATCCCTTGTGTATTTAACACTCACTGTGCAATATACAAGAAAACAGGGAATCATTGAGAAACAAAAAAAGTAGTCTTAATTTGGAGAAATAATGACACATCTGTCCAATTTTTGCACCAGATATTCAATGGAAATGTCACCATTGAAGGAGGTCATAATGTTGACATGTTCAGTCACATGACTGTTAGTAGCCTTTTTTGTTTTACAGGTCTGGGTGGATAAAATTCTGGAAAATATTATTGACATTTTCAGTCTGAGGACTGTAGACTTACACATTATACTGGTCTGGCTGGATAAAGGACGTCTCAAATGAGGCATCATCACATATGATCAGACTCCAAACAGCATTTGTTTTTGTTATTTAACCTTAATTTAACCAGGCAAGTCAGTTAAGAACAGATTCTTATTTAATGACGGCCTACCCCGGCCAAACTCGGACAACGCTGGTCCAGTTGTGCGCCGCCCTATGGGACTCCCAATCATGGCCAGATGTGATACAGCCTGGATTCGATCCAGGGACTGCAGTGCCTTAGACCACTGCGCCACTGATATAGAATAAGAAAACACTTAGAGAGGATGAGTCTTTGCCAAACTAAAACACCTAGCTTGGTTATGTAAGAACCATGAAGTCCCTCTGAATTCTTTATTCAAATAATATTTCTGATTCCAGCTGGTGTCTGCAGAGACACTTGAGATTCCTCTCTGAGGACCACTGAGACAGCTGCATGGCCTCTCCAGAGGGTCTTTACTGAAGCTTCTCCCATGGAGTGGGAGGAGAGCTGCCTCTAACAAATGGATCTGGGACAGATTGTTTTGTCAGCCTGCAAACCCTAGAAAATGGACGTTGTTCTAAAATACAATAATAATGGGAGAAAAACAAGTCAATAACAATAGTTAACAACTTCCTACTCATAAATTGCTCCAAAAGTACTTGCAGGACAAAACAGAACTCTATTTATAGAACTCAAAAGTAGAACACAGAATTCTGATCTATCACGCAGATGGACTGAGTCCTGTATTAGAATGGATTTGCACATTTTAATACCCTCCTAATAGCGGAAAACATGGGGTCAGAGAACTGCAGTGTCCAGACTTGATTACTGTCTACTCTGTCCATCTCACTCAAACTTGCCCTGCGCAGCTAGAATATCAACCCAATAACAACTCTCCATAACTCAGAGCGAATTTGTGCCTTTGAGCAAAAGATGTTGAACTAAATTATCAAAATGTGTACATTCTTTATAGCAAATGTGTTGAATAAAGCTTGCAACCTTAAAATGTTTTGATATTCTTAGTACATATCTGGGTCATTCTCAGGCAGAAATAGCAGTGTTGATACTAGAGGTCACCCATGAGTAAGAATCAGGAAATACAGTCCCATCACTGCAACATTTCTGCAAGGTCAAGAGTTGATAATAAACAACAATAAAAGCTTGATCCCCAGGTAGAAATGGTAAGAGCAATCCAGCATTCCAACAATAAACCTATCTTAATATGCAGCAAAAGATATCTGCGCACAGGGCTGGTACTCTGAAACACGAGACACAATTTTTCTCACAGGCAGCAGAGGACCACTCACCTCCCTGTGGATCTTGCCTCTTCAGAGTGGATGAAGCGCAGTGGGGCTGTCCGCTGCTAGGTATTTATACATGACCTAGCGGTGATGTTGGCACTGTGATTCACTCCCATATAATGCCCTGTGGCTTTGGACTTTTCCAGAAGTTGTGTAATTTCCGGTCATAGCTGGGAGCTGAGCCATGAAGCAGCCAGAAGTGGGCAGTGTTGCACTGTGTGTCACTAACCCCCTCTAGCTTCTCTCTGCATGGCTGCTGGGAGACAAACCAAATAGAGGGAGGATTGTGTGTGCTGTGTGGGTCAGTAAACAAGTTTGGGGGAGGGTACTTTAAGGATGATTGCTCTTTACATTAACACTCATCCCCATGACTCACGGCTGAACAACTGATTAACTTGGGTGCATCAGTATACACACACAAAAGGATAGTGCAAAATGAGTCCCATTCAAATCATATTGGCATCAGCCAAATAAGAGCACACATTTACTGTAACACCCTGTAGCTCTATTTCAAAGCATATCCCCACACTTGGCTCAAACACAACAGTCCCAGGCTCCAGGCTCACACAAACACTCGACCAAACACAGGTATTTACGGGAATGTTGTGTTCAGAGTGGGAACCTGCTGCTTCTGGAAGGTTATAAAAGGGTTGGTTAATGAGCCCTGCAGATTTAAATCTGTTACTTCATGCCCTAATTGTTCTGTTGCCAAGCTGAGCTCTACAGTCAGGCCAGTGACCAGATGTCTGCAGTTATGACTATGCTTTATTTTTTCCTGTGACGCATGATCATTACATAAGCTCATTCAGAATTGAAATGATCTAAAGGAAGAAAAGGCAAAACTAGATTCCTGGCTGCATCCCATCCAAAACACACAGAGAATAACAAGTTCTGGGCCCTAATGTTGAATAACTGCTAGGGTGATATTTGCTGTGCCTTCGAAAAGCATTCAGACCCCTTGACTTTTTCCACATTTTGTTACGTTACAACCTTATTCAGAAAATTGATTAAATAAATACAAAATAATTCCGAAATCTACACACAATACCCCATAGTGACAAAGCAAAACCAGGTTTTTAGAAATGTTTGCAAATTATTTAAAATAAAAAACATAAGTACCTTATTTACATAAGTACTCAGACTCGAAATTGATCTCAAATGTATCCTGTTTCCATTGATCATCCTTGAGATGTTTCTACAACTTGATTGGAGTCCACCTGTGGTAAATTCAATTGATTGGACATGATTTGGAAAGGCACACACCTCTCTATGTAAGGTCCAACAGTTGACAGTGCATGTCAGAGCAAAAACCAAGACATGAGGTTGTTGGAATTGTCCGTAGAGCTCCGCTGTGAGTTCCTCTGTGGAAATGGGATAACCTTCCAGAAGGACAACCGTCTCTGCAGAACATCACCAATCAGGCCTTTATGGTAGTGGTCAGACGGAAGCCACTCTTCAGTAAAAGACACAGCCTGCTTGGAGTTTGCCAAAAGGCACCTAAAGACTCTCAGACCATAAGAAACAAGATTCTCTTGGCCTGAATGTCAAGCATCACGTCTGGAGGAAACCTGCCACCATCCCTACGGTGAAGCATGGTGGTGGCAGCATCATGCTGTGGGGATGTTTTTCTGCGGCAGAGACTGGGAGACTATTCAGGATCGAGGCAAAGATGGACAGAGCAAAGTACAGTGAGATCCTTGATGAAAACCTGTTCCAGAGTGCTCAGGACCTCAGACTGGGGTGAAGGTTCACCTTCCAGCAGGACAACAACCCTAAGGACACAGCCAAGACAACGCAGGAGTGGCTTCGGGTCATGTCTCTGAATGTCCTTGAGTGGCCCAGCCAGAGCCCGGACTTGAACCCGACAGAACATCTCTGGAGAGACCTGAAAATAGCTGTGCAGCGACGCTCCCCATCCAACCTGACAGAGTTTGAGAGGATCTGCAGAGAGGAATAGGAGAAACTCCCCAAATACAGGTGTGCCAAGCTTGTAGCGTCATACCCAAGACTCAATGTTGTAATCGCTGCCAAAGGTGCTTCAACAAAGTACTGAGTAAAGGGTCTGAATACTTATGTAAATGTGATATTTCATTTATTTTATTTTATTAAATAAATTAGCAAAAATATCTAAACCTGTTTCTGCAAAGTCATTATGGGTTAATGTGTGTATATTGATGATATTTTTAATGAATCAATAAGGCTGTAACATAACAAAATGTGGAAAAAGTGAAGGGGTCTGTGCACTTTCTGAAGGCACTGTACACACTCATACTTTGGCACTGTGTCGGCAGTCTCCCAAGGGCTGATTTGTGGTTTCAAATAAGAGGAAAGGTAAAAGTTCAGTTGTCCAGGACATTACAGCTGGAGTGTCCTAGCAACAAGACCTCAATTTGTCTCGTTTTATATACAGTGCCTTGCGAAAGTATTCGGCCCCCTTGAACTTTGCGACCTTTTGCCACATTTCAGGCTTCAAACAGAAAGATATAAAACTGTATTTTTTGTGAAGAATCAACAACAAGTGGGACACAATCATGAGGTGGAACGACATTTATTGGATATTTCAAACTTTTTTAACAAATCAAAAACTGAAAAATGGGGCGTGCAAAATTATTCAGCCCCTTTACTTTCAGTGCAGCAAACTCTCTCCAGAAGTTCAGTGAGGATCTCTGAATGATCCAATGTTGACCTAAATGACTAATGAGGATAAATACAATCCACCTGTGTGTAATCAAGTCTCCGTATAAATGCACCTGCACTGTGATAGTCTCAGAGGTCCGTTAAAAGCGCAGAGAGCATCATGAAGAACAAGGAACACACCAGGCAGGTCCGAGATACTGTTGTGAAGAAGTTTAAAGCCGGATTTGGATACAAAAATATTTCCCAAGCTTTAAACATCCCAAGGAGCACTGTGCAAGCGATACTATTGAAATGGAAGGAGTATCAGACCACTGCAAATCTACCAAGACCTGGCCGTCCCTCTAAACTTTCAGCTCATACAAGGAGAAGACTGATCAGAGATGCAGCCAAGAGGCCCATGATCACTCTGGATGAACTGCAGAGATCTACAGCTGAGGTGGGAGACTCTGTCCATAGGACAACAATCAGTCGTATATTGCACAAATCTGGCCTTTATGGAAGAGTGGCAAGAAGAAAGCCATTTCTTAAAGATAACCATAAAAAGTGTTGTTTAAAGTTTGCCACAAGCCACCTGGGAGACACACCAAACATGTGGAAGAAGGTGCTCTGGTCAGATGAAACCAAAATTGAACTTTTTGGCAACATTGCAAAACGTTATGTTTGGCGTAAAAGCAACACAGCTGAACACACCATCCCCACTGTCAAACATGGTGGTGGCAGCATCATGGTTTGGGCCTGCTTTTCTTCAGCAGGGACAGGGAAGATGGTTAAAATTGATGGGAAGATGGATAGAGCCAAATACAGGACCATTCTGGAAGAAAACCTGATGGAGTCTGCAAAAGACCTGAGACTGGGACGGAGATTTGTCTTCCAACAAGACAATGATCCAAAACATAAAGCAAAATCTACAATGGAATGGTTCAAAAATAAACATATCCAGGTGTTAAAATGGCCAAGTCAAAGTCCAGACCTGAATCCAATCGAGAATCTGTGGAAAGAACTGAAAACTTCTGTTCACAAATGCTCTCCATCCAACCTCACTGAGCTCGAGCTGTTTTGCAAGGAGGAATGGGAAAAAATGTCAGTCTCTCGATGT
Source organism: Oncorhynchus clarkii lewisi (assembly GCF_045791955.1). Classification (NCBI taxonomy): domain Eukaryota; kingdom Metazoa; phylum Chordata; class Actinopteri; order Salmoniformes; family Salmonidae; genus Oncorhynchus; species Oncorhynchus clarkii. The sequence goes on along the minus strand of NC_092154.1, from coordinate 23,595,787 downwards.
GCAAAACTGATAGAGATATACCCCAAGCGACTTACAGCTGTAATCGCTGCAAAAGGTGGCGCTACAAAGTATTAACTTAAGGGGGCTGAATAATTTTGCACGCCCAATTTTTCAGTTTTTGATTTGTTAAAAAAGTTTGAAATATCCAATAAATGTTGTTCCACTTCATGATTGTGTCCCACTTGTTGTTGATTCTTCACAAAAAAATACAGTTTTATATCTTTATGTTTGAAGCCTGAAATGTGGCAAAAGGTCGCAAAGTTCAAGGGGGCCGAATACTTTCGCAAGGCACTGTAGATTCTTTTATATTTTGAATGTGGGTATGAACTTAACACAACAGTTTTAAGCATAGAAGTGAGATAATATATAAACAAACTTGAATAATGCTCTTGGCATAGGTTCTTGTGGCATGGTGTTAAGTTTTAGAAGATGAAACCCACTGGGCACACACTTGTTGAATCAACGTTGTTTCCATGTCATTTTAAGAAATGACGTTGAACCAACATGGAATAGACGTTAAATTGACGTCTGTTTCTCTCGCTGTTGTGTTTTATCTGCCAAGGCATTTAAATCAGGTGGGTTATTGCCTAGTCCCTCATGTTGCCCCATTAAAATTGACTGCATGGGCCATTTGTTTCAGCAGTCTCTGAAGTTTGGCATTGAGATCAAAGTGTCCTTCTTGAAGTAATTATGCGCCTTTCATTCATCACAACTCTTAACTTGATATTCACGCTTAATCTTTAGATCCACATGTCCTCAGTTTAGCTCAATATTGTGTTACCAGCTACTGCTTTTGTAATGTATCCTACAGTACTACTGCGTTTGTAATGTATCCTACAGTACTACTGCGTTTGTAATGTATCCTACAGTACTACTGCGTTTGTAATGTATCCTACAGTACTACTGCGTTTGTAATGTATCCTACAGTACTACTGCGTTTGTAATGTATCCTACAGTACTACTGCTTTTGTAATGTATCCTACAGTACTACTGCTTTTGTAATGTATCCTACAGTACTACTGTATGTATCCTACAGTACTACTGCGTTTGTAATGTATCCTACAGTACTACTGCGTTTGTAATGTAGCCTACAGTACTACTGCGTTTGTAATGTATCCTACAGTACTACTGCGTTTGTAATGTATCCTACAGTACTACTGCGTTTGTAATGTATCCTACAGTACTACTGCGTTTGTAATGTATCCTACAGTACTACTGCGTTTGTAATGTATCTTACAGTACTACTGCGTTTGTAATGTATCCTACAGTACTACTGCATTTGTAATGTATCCTACAGTACTACTGCGTTTGTAATGTATCCTACAGTACTACTGCGTTTGTAATGTATCCTACAGTACTACTGCGTTTGTAATGTATCCTACAGTACTACTGCTTTTGTAATGTATCCTACAGTACTACTGCTTTTGTAATGTATCCTACAGTACTACTGCGTTTGTAATGTATCCTACAGTACTACTGCGTTTGTAATGTATCCTACAGT